>NC_055693.1:26590230-26739068 GCF_017639745.1 Melanotaenia boesemani
ATATTGGACTTGTGGAAATCTACTGATTGTTCCTACATTGGCTTTCTTCTAATAAGATAATCATTTTTATTCATGCCACTGATGTCTGCCCTATGCAGTGTTCCTCACCATTACACACACATTTGCTAAATTAAAAAGATTACTCACTTTTGACAATTTTAGAATTCCTTTTTACAACTGGCTCCTCACTTTCTCAGTTTACGTAAATGATAATGTCAGCATCCAACAGACACCTTGTTTATCTTGGTGTTTTTGTGCCATTTTGCTATCTTTTCTGGTCATTGATAATTTGTTTAGCTGCTGATTAAAGCAGCATCATAATATATTAAACTATGATGTAGTGATGAGTAACTGGCTCCAAATACTTAAACACTTTTAAAAAAAAACAAACATTTCACTGTATTGTTGTCGCTACTTTCACTCCAACAGCTCTGATTATCGGTGAAACACACATTTAAGTTACTTTGTGCATTGCATTGTAAAGTAATCACATTACTTTTCCCACAGCCAGAATCCTGTTCATCTCTACAGTGTCTGAACCAATGCTAATCAATCCAACTGCCTCATTTTCCAGACAGTTGAGTTAAAGTGAAATTATGAAAGAGTGGTGTCTGCAATGCTGTCAGCTGTGTTATTAAATACATTTCTGTATGATACTTATTGCATCCCTAGTGAGCCAAGTTACTTTGATGTCCCTGACTTCAGCTATGGCTGCAATCATTTTCACATCTGTAAAATTTGTGCATCATTCTGAGCTTCAAATAGGCTAATATTAGTTTGGGGAAACAAAGCTGCAAGCTTTAACTAGGATATCTGAACTCAAATGAAAGTACAACTCACAAAACAAGCAAACTCATCAACTTTGTTTTCTGTGCTGAACCATCAAAGTCAGACAAACACATACACACAAACACATTGAAACATAAAACAAGCCAGAATGATCCTTTATCCTCTTCTGTCTCTCTTTCTTTAGTGATCTAATGATAACATCCTTTGCTTTTCTTTCTCCTGTTCAATACAAATGGCAAAGACAGGTATTTTCATGCGTTTACACTTGTTATCCACTTGTTAACACAGTATTGGCCTCTAAAAATGGGTAAATGTATTAATAAGCTCTAGTAACAAGGTTGTCATTTGGACAAGACTTGCCATGTCAGATTTAGTGTCACTATCTACTTGGTTTGATGTCAGAATATGTGCTCATCCCCACTTTGTTGACATGGCAACAGGAGAGTCCAACAAGATAGAACCTCAGAACTTTGTCAACAGGACTTTCTACATGTGTGCAAATATGTACAGCTACTCATTGACTTTACTGAAAATTGTGGAATAAGTATGAAATAATACTATAATCACTATAAAGGCTCATCTAGATTGCATCTGGAAAGAATTCACAGCACTTCACTTTTTCCACTTTTATGTTACAACCTTACTCCAAAATTGAATAAATGCATTTTTGTCCTCAAATTTCTACACACAATACCCCATAATGACAATGTAAAGGAGGTTTTTTTATAGAATTTTGCAAATTCATTAAAAATAAAACACACAAAAAAAAAAAAACCCATATACATAAATATTCATAGCCTTTGCCATGAAGCTCAAAAGTGAACTCAGGTGCTTCCTGTTTCAACTGATCAGCCTTGAGGTGTTCCTACAGCTAAATTAGAGTCCATCTGTGGTAAATTCAGTTGATTTGGAAAGGCATACATCTGTCTATATATAAGGTCCCACACTTGACAGTGCATGGTAGAGCACAAACCAAGTATGAGGTCAAAGGAACTGTCTGCAGACCTTCGAGACAGGATTGTCTCGAGGTACAAATCTGGGGAAGGGTACAGAAAAATATCTACTGCCTTGAAGGTCCCAGTGAGCACAGTGTCCTCCATCATCCGTAAATGGAAGAAGTTCGGAATCACCAGGACTCTTCCTAGAGCCAGCTGCCTAAACTGAGCGATCGGGAGAGAAGGGCCCTAGTCAGAGAGGTGACCAAGAAGCCCGATGGTCACTCTGTCAGAGCTATAGCATTCCTCTGTGAAGAGAGGAGAACCTTCCAGAAGGACAACAATCTCTTCCTCAATCCACCAATCAGGCCTGTATGATAGTGGCCAGACGGAAGCCATTCCTTAGTAAAAAGCACATGACAGCCCACCTGAAGTTTGCCAAAATGCTCCTGAAAGACTCTCAGACCATGAGAAACACAGTTCTCTGGTCTGATGAGACAAAGATTGAACTCTTTGGCGTGAATACAAGTCGTCATGTTTGGAAGAAACACCAGGCCTCGCCAGGCTAATACCATCCCTACAGTGAAGCATAGTGGTGGCAGCATCATGCTGTGGGAATGTTTTTCAGCAGCTGGAACTGGGAGACTAGTCAGGATAGAGGCAGGAGGGAAAGTAAGCTGGTACGATCCAGTACTACGTACCACTAAAAGATTCACTGGCGGTACGCAGTACCGGGAATATGGGAGAGTGGCTGCCTGCTATAAAGGCCAGAACCAGTCACGACTGCACTCTGGGTCAGACAATAGATCCATTAGCAACATGCAGCTTTGAAAACTACTTCATGTTTTTAACAATTCCTTCATTCCAAATTGTTACTGAACTGTCAGTGCTGTTTTTGTCCATACTGAACAGAACTTTGACCGGGCATTTCCATCTCTTCCTCAAGGCTCTTGCCCTGCTTCCCCCCACCCCCTCGGAGAGAGCCCGGTGGCCTCCTCAGTGCCCAGCCTTCGAAACGTGAACCACACGGTGTGTCTTTACATTTGTTGCTGAGTGCTCTGATTGAAATCAGTAGGAGAGTAAGCAGTTGTGTTTCATGTTTAGTTTTTTTTTGTTTGTTTGTTTTTTGTTTTTTCGTTTTTCAGTTTTAACGGCACAGAACAATAGTGCTTAATGAGCGGAAATTTCACTGCGCATGCGCATCTACTTCACTAACACAGCGATTGCTATGGGGATTAGTGCGTTTGATTTAATGCAGCAATGTACAGAGACATCCTGGATGAAAACCTGCTCCAGAGCGCTCTTGATCTCAGATGGGGGCAACAGTTCATCTTTCAGCAGGACAACGACTCTAAGCACACAGCCAAGTTATCAAAGATGTGGCTACAGGACAACTCTGTGAATGTCCTTGAGTGGCCCAGCCAGAGCCCAGACTTGAATCCGACTGAAAAAAATGGCTGTGCACCGACACTTCCCTTCCAATCTGATGGAGCTTGAGAGGTGGTGTTGCAAAGAGGAATGAGCGAAACTGCCCAAAGATAGGTGTGCCAAGCTTGTGGCATCATATTCAAAAAGATTTGAGGCTGTAATTGCTGCCAAAGGTCCATCAACAAATTACTGAGCAAAGGCTGTGAATACTTATGTACATGTAATTTCTTAGTGTTTTATTTTTAATAAATTTGCAAAACTCTCTTAAAAAAAACCTTTTTCACATTGTTGTTGTGGGGTATTGTGTGTAGAAGTTTGAGGACAAAAGAGCATTTATTTCATTTTGGAATAAGGCTGTAACATAACAAAATGTGGAAAAAGTGAAGTACTGTAAATACTTTCCGGATGGACTGTATGCTCTACACAAACCGTTCAGTTAATGTTCCATGTCCTTTACATACGTAATTTGGTCTGTTTTCAGTCTCTGTTTCTATTTATGAGAATGTACATGCGCATGTCCTGTACACACAAACAGTTGTTTATACCACAGGCTTCTCTCTGTGAATGCAGCTATTCCCCACGTGCACCTGCAGTCTTGGGCTCTAAAGCTGAACTTCCACAGTGACGATTTTCCCATAATCCAACAGTAATGTTTATGTGTTAAGCAGGGGTCTTGGTTTGTGATGTCAGATTGTTCACCACTTTTTCTTCATTTTAATGTAGAAATATGCATCAGTCTTCCCCTTGTTGACATGGAAATTGAAAGACCTAGCTACGTTAGCTCTGGTGCTAAGCTTGCTAACAGGACATTGAGTTTACGTAAATGGACAGTTATTTCATGACTAAATTTAGCCACAGAAACATCATAAAACAACACTTTAACAACACAAAGAACCAAAATTGCCAGGATTGGACCAGACCAGGTTAAACTTTGAGTTGGTGGGACAACTTTGAGATGGCTTTTTATTTTTTATGAAGATTGCCAAGAGGATTTATGCATATGCAGGATATTGCTTTTGGGTTTAAGTGAGCTGCTTCAATTAAGTCCATTGAGGGGAAGGAAACTTTTATGAAATCACCTGTTAGTTCTGTCACAAAAGTTGCTAACAAACAGTAAGTTTTTGTTTTGACAATGAAGGAGGGTGTACTTCGCCTGAGAGAGCCACTTTTCCTGCACATTGAAACACTCATTCTGAGATGCTATTTGTGAGAAGTTGCATGCACACTGAACAAAGCAGAGGAAAACACCATTTGTCAAAACACTGAGTTTGTGTTTGTGTGGATCAAGCCTGAGGCTTTCATTGACTGACTCAGTGTGATGGTGGACCAGGAAAAGACTCAAACGAATAGATCAGAACATGTGTTTACATTGAAGCATTGATTTTCTCCAGCATCTAGGCTGCCCTGAGACAGCTGTCGATCAAACAGTAATTACAAGTCCACACAGGTGATTTATAGGCAAACCAAAGGCTGTGACCATATACGCTAGTGTGTCTTAAAAGGGACTGCAGACAAGGGAAATGTAAGTACTGGAAAGGAAAAGTGGAGGTAAAGTACCAGTTGTTATTAGGCACTACAGATCTTAAAAGAGGAAGATCTGGACAAAAGGGAGGCGTGGATTGGAGTGATGGGTCACTCCACACACCTAAAAATGATCCACTGAAATAGAGGTATAAATTCATATTATATTATATTATATTATATTATATTATATTATATTATATTATATTATATTATATTATATTATATCATATTATATTATATTATATTAGTGTAGCAGTCTACTGTAACAGAGCACAGCCTCAGAGTAAAACCCAAACTGTCAGATTTACCAACAGAGCAGAGGTCAAATCCAGAAACACTGCAGTGGTCAAAAATCCACAGGAAAACAGTGAAGGAGAAAAAAAAGGGGGGGGGGGGGGGCAGACTGAGGTCATACACTGACATGAAATCACATGAGAAAACAAGGCTGGAAAGCTAGTCTCTGGGAATGTGGACAGTTTGGCAAAGAGTGGCTGAAACATGGGGAGTATAAATACTAGTTATGACAGATGACAACCCGGTGGGAAACAAAAGAAAGATCGGGTGTAGCTCCACACAGGTTAAAATGAGCACCAGCTTTTAAAAAATCAAACAAAAGATAGTACAATGAGATCATGACAATCATAATACAGAAATATCAGGTAACAGTGTCATTATGCATCTTGTAAGAATAAGTGGCCCATTGGGCCTTTATCTGTCTTAAAATAAAGTATAATCAAGCTGTCAACATCAGTTATAAACAATTGATTTTAATGTAAAACACTTAAGTTCTTGTGTATCCATATAACAAGTAGTTTGATAACAACATAATAAATACACAGATAAATTACTGCCTTATCTCAGCAGGACTAAAAAACAAAAAAATCTAAATTACAGCATCCCATTGATTTAGAAGGGCCTCCTCCCATGGTGGGATCCAGGAATTCTCCTGAAACACAGTGCAATAAAAACACTGATAAATCCCTACTGAGAGGAGAAAAGATTTCTGTGGGAATCCCCTCCAAGTAAAACTTCAGTGTGTGTGTGTGATGTCCAACCTGTTCCAGGACAAATTTATTATTTCTCATTGTTAACAGTATGAAAAGAGCTGTAGATTTCAATTTCAGCTTCAAGTAAAAGTTTTTCCACAAGCAGTTATAAGTCATCTCAAGACATGTCATCTATTTGCTGAACATGAACAGTTCCTCCATTCTTTTAAATTTCCATCAGCTCAGTAAACACTTATAAACGTGCACCTCCCTCTGTTGCCGCCTACAAAGTTGAGCTGCAGCGGCTTGTCCAGGTTTGCTTCACAAATGTCAGGTGTTTGAGCTGGAGCTCAAAATTAATGTGGATGTTTTGCAGTTTGGAGGCGGCTCCTATGTTTGGTACATTTGGATTAACTCTGTTTCCAAGCAAAAATCATTGAAAGAGTTGAGACACTGTACCTGATCAAATGTTCAGAGTGTCTCAGCTGCAGCCATGATATGAGTTGTTCAAATTCTCCAGTATGTAAGGAAAAGAGTTTTAATTCTTCCTTTATTTTCCCCTTTAGCACAGTAAGCCCAGGACCACCCTTTACTAAAAAAAGAGAGAATTCTGCATCACAATTCCTTGCATATAAAATTGTGATTACATAAGGTTAAGTGTCTAAAGCACTTTCATAGAATATTTATTGTATTATAACATCTGTACTTGTCACTTGTTTTTTTCCTTTTTCATTTCACTCTGAAATCTTGATGGGGCATATCAAGAAGGTTACTGTTGGGTGTTGTATTTTTTATTTATTTTTTTTTCCTGTGTGGGTCTTGTCTCCTACTTCTACCTTCCTTTTGTGTGGCCTCTAGTTGCTGATTGCTGCCTCCTTAAAAGCCTGAATCTGCTCTTCAGCCAGTGCCAGTTCATCTGCTTTCCAGTGGTATTGTATGGCCAAATCTATTATTCTTAAACATCTGAAATAAGTTTATTGATCTTGTTATTACTGGTTCCAGATCATTATTTGTATCTCTTAAACCTGTTGGATATCATCAGTCATCAGTCAGTTCTGTCAGTTCATCCATCCTATGGCCACTCTGCACCGTCACCTGCGTTGAAGGTTCTGCTTCATGCACCTCAGAGAATCCCTCTTGGTGAGTAGATCTCTTTTCACTTTGGGTTGATTTCCTAGTAGTCACCTGTGGATTCACCAGTTTCATCTTCTCCAGCAGTCTTCGCCAGACTCCCCCTTCTTGTGGCATCTACAGTCCCAGCAACTTCGACCTCATCTTCTCAATAAAAGCCTCCATAAATTAGACTTTTTGTTTCTGTCTTGGGTCCGGCCTCCTATACCAGACCTTAGCAGTCATGTGTTATAATGCATCATCCAGCTTTAACATTTAATGTGAAGTTACACCAAAGATAGTAGATATGAAACTAGAATCATCCATGGATCTCCCAATGGGCAGGCGCAAACCTACATCAAAGGGGAGGTAGTAAATCAGTCACTTGCATCATCTAAGCATGTGTATCAGTGTTCACCTGGTTCACAGTGAAATTATTAGCAACTCAGGCTTCAAAGGTTCAAACATTAGTTGTAAATCTCGTAGATTTGAATTGGTTTTATACCAACTTTTGGTGTTGTGTTTTTGTTTCAGCTGATGCATTGATGGGAGATGTTAGAGCTTGGGTGTCTTGTGTTATTGGGGTTTTTTCATATTTCTCTTTTTTACTTTGAATAAAGTGCAACTTTGGACTAGTTGAGCCAAAAATTGCCTTCTCTATTAATTTAGGTTGAAAACATTGTTATAAAAAAATCCCTCTCTGTTCCCATCGAGATTGGGGTGAAACATACTGCGCACAACTTCTATCCTAGTCACTAAACATCTAACAAAACACACACACATACATTTTACTTATAAGATGTCTTCATTTTATTTGAACCATTGATTGACAAAGTACATTGGACACAATAATGAGAAACTAATTACGATGCTCTGTTTAAACTGGCTTCAGGTATGCAAATACGACCGATGCTATCATTATGACGTTTCCATGAACAGTGTGTGTTCACTGACTCGTGCATCTTTTCCTTTTGAGTTAATTGACACTTTGCACAGACGGCAGTTGCCAGTCTCAATAATGGTTGCTATAGAAACAATGTTTGGCATGACATATACGGCAAACCACAAGGGACACACTTGGATTGAGAGGCAGAGCTGGCAGATAAGTGAACAGTAAATAGAATAAAAACACTATATAAAACCAACACAATGGCCGTGGAGGATGAACAAAATGAAAAGAGATTATTGAATGCCAACAAATCCAGGAATGTTTCAGTCTGCCGATTCATTCCACCTGAATAAAGATATAAAGACTTAATTAATTAATGGTAATTATTGTGATTTATACAATTTCCAGGAACAATGAGCAGAAATTTAAATCATAAAAATCTTTCACATTTTGCTTTAATTACTTTGTGGAATTTACTTCAGCTGAGATATGTTAATATTCAAGATTCAAGATCTTTCTTGTCATTATGCAAGCATAACAAAATTTAGAAAAAAACCGCGAACCTGGAGCCGGTGAGTGTGCCCGAAAATTGTAACTTAATTCCTTAAATAGACTTGAAATATGCACTTTAATTCTCTTTAAACTGCACTTGAAACAATACATACTGCAACTGCTGCGTTTTACTCCACATCTGTATGCCGTTACCTCTGCCAATTCGTCTGTCAGTCTGTTAGCAACTTAACTCAAAAAGTTATGGACAGATTTTTCTAAAAGTTTCAGGAAATCTCACGAATGGAACAACGGAACAAATGAATAAATTTTGAGGTTGATTTGGATCACCACCTGGATCCAGGAATTTTTTAAAGAATTCTCTGTGCTTCAGTTTTCTGATGAAATGTTAATAGCTGGGTGGAGGTCTGCGAACTCTGAGTGCTTCTAGTTATATGTTGTTGTTGTCTGTGACCTGCCAGAGATGCACATTAGCTGCTGAGCTAATTCTGTTCACATTTACATTGTGCATTTTTCCTTATGCTCTTTAATGTGCAACATGTCCCGTTCAAATAAATAAATAAAAATGATAAAGTAAAAATAATTTGTGCTTTTTGAATTTCAGATCTTTCCTGTTGTTTGCACTTATGGTTTGAAGATATTGATGTTGTTATGAATTATTCAGTTGTGTAAACAACTTGGTCTAACAAGGGGAAAAACAAGGAAATCTGCTCCTCATTAGTTGCTTTAGTGTGACATAAGTCTGATACTTTGACCAGTCTCAGCCAGAGGGTCAGAGCTGTGAGAAGTTAGAAGTGGTTGGTGTCTAAGATGGGACCAGGGAAGGGATGGGAGGGAGGGCAGGCTGTGCTCAGATGGAGGGCGTCTCCCACTTCTGTCCTTTAAACGTGAGTGACACCTGCTCCCAGTGTGTGTAAAGGAAACAACAGCAGCTGACACGAATGAGCACGCAGCCAACTGGATGTGTGGGTGCTGCTGCAGACCTCGCTCCAGGTGTGCATTGTGTGTTTGTGTGTGTGTGTTTATCGCCCGGCTTGATGGGTTGATGTGCAGCCCCCGTTGGCACACGGGATGATGGACATCACCGGTTTGGGCGATGTTGATAACACACAGGAGGGCAACTGCCACAGATGAGCTCTGTCAAGCTGTCTGGCTGTCAGAAACCCACACACACCCTGCTTCTGTTTTCACTTAACTGTCTCTCACACAAACGCACACACACACACACACACACACACACAAACCTACAACTCAATTTCTCTCTCAGTGACTTGTTTTTTTTTTTACTACTCTATGTATTAAACTCACAAAACCTTTTCCTCTGCTTTCTAAAGACACACTCAAAAAGAGGCCTCAAATCCCTTCTGTATCCACTCTTTACACACACACACGCCAACCTGTCAGCCCTGCCCGTGGCCAGTCATTGAACCTGGCACACTGATAACAGCAACAGCGGCCCTTTCTTCAGCAAAGACTGTCTCATTCATATGTATCTATAGCTGTGTTGGGGACTCTCTGTCACTTATTTGTCACTGTGGATGAGCTGAAACGACTGGCCTGACATTTGACGTGATACGTGCATTTCAATGCAGCAGCCGAGAAAGTAAAGAGAAGAGGTGTTTAAAATGGGGCATTTTAGCTAAAGAATGCCATTATTAGCATTTTGTTGAGGACATTTGTTGTCATTACATTTGACATGAAGGTTTATGGAGGTCCTTCTATCAGGTGTATGTAGTGTTGAGCATTCTCAATGTGTTTGGATATAGTCTTCGTTATGACCACAAAAGATTTATATGCAGTGTCATCACAGAAGCGCATCCAACGGGCTGAAACAGAACTCGACTGGGTGTGTTTGGCAAAGGCAAGCTCCTAAGCAGAGATGAAAAGGTAACTGTATCAATCATGAAAACATGGGTTTGCAAGTGGTTCAGTATTCTGTCAGGAT
The DNA here is from genome assembly GCF_017639745.1 of Melanotaenia boesemani. Classification (NCBI taxonomy): domain Eukaryota; kingdom Metazoa; phylum Chordata; class Actinopteri; order Atheriniformes; family Melanotaeniidae; genus Melanotaenia; species Melanotaenia boesemani. Next base: position 26,600,347 of record NC_055693.1, read on the forward strand.
TACAGCACTTTACCAGGACCAGAAGAAAATAGTTGATCCAGACAAGTTGAGGGGCCGACTGGGGTCCTGTTCTAAAGGCAAGACTTTCCATACCCCACTCTGATCCCAAATCACACTTTATCTCTTGTAACTGCACAGGGAACATAATTATGTGCTTCCAAGGATTTATGCACACTCAGATTTTCCTTTTTGTAAGCACCAGCTTCTCATCATGAAATGTAATGAGCTACCTGGGAATATCTTAGCATTTGTTGTTAAGGATTGTGTTGAGATGATGCAACCTGAGCTAACAAGCTAAGCTAGCACTGTAATCAGTTGCAGCTGCTGTCAGACTAAACTGCTGTTACAGTATGTTTATAGTCATTTATGGAAGTTTGCCAAGTGAAGCTTGTCTTGAAAAGTTTTGATTATCAAGAACAGTGAAACTGCTGCTGATGTCAAAGGAGAGAAAAACCGATCTGTCTTGTAGAAGTATAGCCTGCTAATATTATCTGCTAATGTTTGAAGGCCACTGGACAAAAACAGAAGCAACATGATTTTATTCATAACCTGCTTGTAGCCATCTGCCAGTGTCATATGCATCTATCCACAACAGTCTTCTTTATGCATTTCCCAAATCCATTAAGTTTCCTAATCTTACCCTACCATTTAAGCAGCAGTCCCATGTGATTTGTTTTTTATTTTCTTCTTATTTGCCCTTACTCCTGGATGTAACCCACAGGCTTGTTCTGGACAAATAAAGGGCCAAATGTGACTCCAGTCAAATCAATAACAAATCATTTGTATTGAAATTGAATATTTTGTATACACACTAGGTATTTTGTCGAATACGTAAGCAGAACAATGAGAGGGCTCTCAGTTTAGAGAAACAGGAAGGAAAAATTTCAGCCATTTGATAAATTGCTTAATATTATTAATTTTAGACTGCATCCCTTTTGCATCAGATATTTATTCATTCAATCTCTATTTTTTCAGCTAAAGAATGTTTGTGCTGCTCGAAGGACATGCATGCTGATTGGTCCACATATCCTGGAGATGATCTTGCAGTTTTGTCCCAGAATTCAGACAGCAAGAATGAAAAGCCTTAAAAAGCACAAGCACTTACTATCTTTTAAATATTTGTTTATTAATGTCAGCACTAACCTATCTGACAGGTTTGACAAACTCAGCTGATGGTCAGCAGGACATGTTGACCAACCACTGTGCTGGTGCAAGGACATTCATCAGACAAATTAAAAATACTAACATAGAAAATAACTGATGAAGTGGCACAGTTGTTGATTTAATCTTGATTAAAACCGCTATGAAACTTTGTAGGTTTGAGTTGTTTTGCTAGCGGCTGTTAGCTTAGCATCCCTATGAGAATTCCTCCTCCGAATTGAGAGCGCTCCAACAGCTGTCTGCTGGAGATAAGACACTCACTCCTCATAAGTACTTCACACAGCCCCACCTCTGAAATAACTAAATGACTATTGACAGAAGCACTGCACTATCAGATTGAAACAAGAAAACAAATGGCAGTTCTCTTTGCAATGTTTAGTTCGCTCTTTCATCCACCCAACTTTCTGCATACACAGAAAATCTGAAAAGCTGTTCATACCTCATTCTCATTATTATTTCTCCTCAAGGCGTGTTATCTGAACTGGTGACAGCGAATGTGAGGTCACAAATCGAAGAAGGCCGGAACTGTGAAATCACCTGCGAGGTCAAAGATGATGTCTCAGTGCTGTTGAAGATGTTGCTCGGCAACAGATGCAACTAATTGTAGTTTTTAAAAGCATCCCCAGTGACACATCGAGATACTGATCGATTTATGTGTAAAACTCTGTTTAGTCAAAAATTATTATTTTGACCAATAAATTAGATTTATTGGTCACCCCAGACACAGAGCTTTGTTACTGACCAGGGATTGAAATCATAGACTATTTTTGACAGATGGATTATTTGTCATGAAATAAGGTCAATGAGTGAGTCTTAAATTTACATTCTCTATCAGAGCCAGGTTGAAGCAACCCTTGTGCTCATAAAAAGAGGTCAATGAAAGTAAATGACCCCCAGAATTTGATTTATGACTTCAATAAACATTTTTTATGAGTTTATGGTTCCTAGTGCTAATTTCAAGTATCCTTTAATACACTTTTAGATTATAGCTAGCCAATCTCCAGGAATAGACAATTTACATTTCTATAAACATGATTTCTCTCTCAATCAGGACACACATGCAAACAACTTTGGGCTCACACAAACAGTTTTATTTATCAAAAAACAAGCTAACACGAGGTTGTAGGTTGGCAAGTTCTGCAAAAGAGCTACTTCTGTCTGGGTGTTTTGCTTGGATAACCAAGACAGCATGTTCACATGACACTGGGGATAAGAAAAACAAGCAAAAAAAAGAAAAAATAATTATTGTATTTATTCTACCAAAACCAGACCTATAAAATGCAGTTAGACATGTCAAACCATCATCTCAAAGCTGGACCAAAACACATTTAATTTAGCTGAGGGTCAAATTACTTCATTTGACTACATTACCACATATACACTACCTATCCATTTTATTAATGTCTACCTTAGTACCAGGTTCTCCCCTTTCACCTTCAGACCTGCTTTAATTCTCGGTGTCATAGAATCAACAAGGTGATGGAAACATTCCTCAAACACAGTTGCTGCAGATTTGTCTGCTGCATCCATGATGAGAATCTCCCGTTCCACCACATCCCAAAGCTGCTCCATTGGATTGAGATCTGGTGATTATGGAGGTCGTTGGAATTCAGTGAACTCACTGTCATGTTCAAAAAGCAGTTGGAGATGATATGACCTTTGTGACATGGTGCATTATCCTGCTGGTAGCAGCCATCAGAAGATGCTACACTGTGGTCATAAGGAGATGGACATGGTCAGCAACAATACTCAGGATGTGACATCAACACCCTATATCAGGTGTGCATAATTATTAGGCAACTTCCATTCCTTTGGCAAAATGGGTCAGAAGAGAGATTTGACGGACTCTGAAAAGTCAAAAATAGTGAGATGTTTTGCAGAGGGATGCAGCACTCTTAAAATTGCCAAGCTTTTGAGGCGTGATCATCGGACAGTCAAGCGTTTCATTCAAAATAGTCAACAGGGTCGCAAGAAGTGTGTTGAAAAAACAAGGTGCAAAATAACTGCCCATGAACTGAGGAAAATCAAGCGTGAAGCTGCCAAGATGCCATTGGCCACCAGTTTTGCCATATTTCAGAGCTGCAACATCACTGGAGTGCCAAGAAGCACAAGGTGTGCAATACTCAGGGACATGGCCAAGGTAAGGAAGGCTGAAAAACGACCACCACTGAACAAGACACACAAAATAAAACGTCAAGCCTGGGCCAAGAAATATCATAAGACTGATTTTTCTAAGGTTTTATGGACTGATGAAATGAGAGTGAGTCTTGATGGGCCAGATGGATGGGCCCGTGGCTGGATCAGTACAGGGCAGAGAGCTCCACTCCGACTCAGACGCCAGCAAGGTGGAGGTGGGATACTGGTATGGGCTGTTATCATCAAAGATGAGCTTGTGGGACCTTTTCGGGTTGAGGATGGAGTCAAGCTCAACTCCCAGTCCTACTTCCAGTTTCTGGAAGACACCTTCTTCAAGCAGTGGTACAGGAAGAAGTCAGCGTCGTTCAAGAAAAACATGATTTTCATGCAGGACAATGCTCCATCACACGCATCCAAGTACTCCACTGTGTGGCTGGCCAGAAAAGGTCTAAAAGAAGAAAAAATAATGACATGGCCTCCTTGTTCACCTGATCTTAACCCCATGGAGAACCTGTGGTCCCTCATCAAATGTGAGATCTACAGGGAGGGAAAACAGTACACCTCTCTGAACAGTGTCTGGGAGGCTGTGGTTGCTGCTGCACGCAATGTTGATCGTGAACACATCAAGACACTGACAGAATCTATGGATGGCAGGCTTTTGAGTGTCCTCGCAAAGAAAGATGGTTATATTGGTCACTGATTTGTTTTTGTTTTGTTTTTGAACGCCAGAAATGTATATTTGTAAATTTTGAGTTGTTATATTGGTTTCCCTGGTGAAAATAAATAAGTGAAATGGGTATATATTTGGTTTTTGTTATGTTGCCTAATAATTATGCACAGTAATAGTCACCTGCACACACAGAAATATCCTCCTAAGATACTAAAACTAAAAAAGCCCCACTCCAACTTCCAAAAATATTCAGCTTTGATATTTATGAGTCTTTTGTGTTCATTGCGAACATAGTTGTTGTTCTATAATAAAATTAATCCTCAAAAATACAACTTGCCTAATAATTCTGCACATACTGTATGCTGGAAGAGGGCATAAAGTGTGCCAAGAAAATACCCCTCATTACACCACCAATCTTAACTATTGATACAAAGCAGGATGAAACCATGCTTTCGTGTTGTTTATGCCAAATTCTGACCCTACCATCTGAATGCTGCAGGTGAAATGGAGACTCGTCAGATCATGGCCCAGTTTCCTGTTCTTAGCTGACAGGAGCAGCACCAGGTGTGGTCGACTGCTGCTGTAGCCCATCTGCTTTAAGGTCGAATGTGCTGTGAGATGGTATTCTGCATAACCTGGTTATAACCTGTGGTTTTCTTGTCTTTCTATCATTGCCAACCAGTCTGCCCATTCTCCTCTGACATCAACAAGACATTTTCAATCAGGTGTTTGCTTCTTACTGGATATTTTCTCTTTTCAGACCATCCTCTGTAAACCCTGGAGATGGTTGTGTGTGAAAATCCCAGTAGATCAGCAGTTTCTGAAATACTCAGACCAACAACCATGCCATGTTCAAAGTCACTTAAACCCCCTTCCTCCTCAGTCTGATGCTCAGTTGAACAGCTAAAAAAGTGGCTGATGATAAGACAATGTGCTCAACAAGGTTTAAACTGACCAAAACACTTCACACAAGCTACAAAGTTCTTTTTTTTTGTAAAACCACTAATGTGTAGGTGTGTAGCAACACAGCTGCATTCCCAGTAAAGCTGCCTTCATTCATATATTATAGTTTCTTTTGTCAGGCTGTTAATTGAATCTAAACTGAAAGCATCCAGTCAGATTAATGGTCACTGAAGTATTTTTGACACTGATGCCTCTTTAATAAAATCCTGACTTTATAACTGGAGCATCATCTGACAAAATCCCCATTCAGGTAACTTAAAGACAACTTCTGTGCAGTGAATCTGGTTACACGTCCAGGTACGACGACCCTCCAAAATAAAAGTTAGAAGCATCAGAAAGTCAAAAGTCGTGCTCTTCTTTTCAGCATTGCGGCATACTTCAGTCAACAACTGGATTCTGCTTCTATAGCTAAACACATGTAGATGCCCAAAATCCCAAATTCCAAGTAATCCACAACACCGTGGTGGTTTAACAGTCATGGGTTTTACACATGCCTCCTCATGATGAGTGACCACCTGCTTTTTTTTTGGCTAAAACTTTAATTAGGAGACAGCTGGATGAAAGAGCATTGATTCAAGTGTGGAGTGCTCACTGTAAGCCTCTGAATGATCCAAATATGCAGACCCAATAATCAGAAGAGATGTTACTATTTATACACAGATGATTTAACTTTATGGATGTGTACCTACAACCACCTCTGAAGCCGTGTGTGGCTGCATCTTTCCAGGTGTTTGTTCTTTAACACATGGCAGGTAAATAATAAGCTTTTCCTAAAGAGACACAAACTGCTGACAGCAAAACTGCCAATTAAAGACTGGTTCAGTGTGTGTGTGCATGTGTCGGTTCTTATTTGAATAATGAGGCTTTTTACTGAGTCTGGCATATCACCATCTCACCTGGCGGAAACACACACACACACACGTATATGAAAATGGTTAGAGTGCACACTCATTGGCACAATGCAGTCCTTTAGGGATCAATTACCACTCACTCATGTCTTTATCATCTCAAAGCTTTGAGTATGAATACCTCCTCACACTGACCAGACACACACATAAACATGGTGTATGTTCAAAATGTCCCATTAGGGAAAGCTACAGTATCTCCTGCAGCAGCTGGCCAAACAGAACAATAGCTTTTATTGTAATGATGGACAGAGAATCCCACTCATCTGCATGTGTTTGTGTGTAAGTGTGCAGCCCAGCTGCAGAGCTAACCTGTTGAATTTGCAGGACATCTGGGTGTACCAGGGAGCAGATTTCTCCAGACATGATCACACACTCTCACACTGGAAAGCAGCGGTACACTTAGCTCTCACTTTCTCCTTCCATCCAGATGCGCCATCATTTTTCTCATTTTATGTGGCATGAAATTTAATTTTTATTTAATCATACTTTCATTTTGCAAAAGCAAGGAAACTTTTTGAGGATTTGCGTGTCAGACCAGAGAGAGCCACGGAAAGATGTAGGGCCAAGAGTGGAGGATGTCATATTAGCATCTGGATTTTCCTAAATCCCAAGTTGCTCCTGGTATGTGGTGTAACTTTCACTGCTCCTTCATTCCTTCATTATACACCTGTGTTTTTTGTTTTGTTTTGTTTTTAGTGGGTGGCAGGTCTGGATTGCAGGCAGATCAGTTTAGCTCCTGGACGCTTTTACACCAGACCCATGTCATGTCTTTCTCCAAGAAAGACGTCATCGAGAATGAAGCATGTGTAAATGGTTTGTATTTATATAGTGCTTCACATTATACATCACAGTCACACACTGATGGTGGAAGCTGTCATGCAAGCCACTAACCAGGACCCACCAGGAGCAACTTGGGGTTCGGTGCTCAGGGACACCTCGACATGAGCTTGACAGGCTGAGGATCGAACAGACAACCCTCAGGCTACAAGACGACCCACTGAGCCATGCCGCCCCACAGCCTGCATAGACTGTAAAATTCAGCTTTAATGCCGCCCGCACCTTGTGCACTAATGCATCCCCACAGCATCTTAGATGCAGGTTTTTCAGCTGTGTGCTGATGACAAGTTGGCTGGTCTTTCACCTCTTTTACCTGGAGGATACAGGGTCCATGTTTTCTATAAATAATTTCAAATTTTGCTTCACCCAAAAAGTAATTTTTCCCTTTGCTTGAACTTTCCTGGTTTTTGTTAATTGATTTTTCTTTTTGCTTAGAAGAGGTTTTACTTGTTTTTTAGATGCAGAAAAAGCTGTTCTGGTCTTCAGATGTGATCCTGAGCCAGTGTAGCCACTTCCATGGTAACCAGTATACATCTTTAACTTCTAAAACACTCAGCCTTGCTGAGATGCTACTTTTAAACCGAAATAACCTTTTAAATCATTGACCCCCTGATTGATGGACGATAATAGATGAACAGTTTAGCATTAAAAATAAATCCATATTAATTTCCCGGTTTAAAAATCTCTGTATTACAGCGCTGCTGCTGTTGTAATGTCTTTTGTTACCAGATCTCAGCCTAAGGATGGAAGTCACACTTTCTGATTTGCCAAACTGTTTAGAAACGTTGCTTCCTGCTATTTGAGAGCTCAGATCTCCCTCAGAACTTGTGTAGAACACAAAGTCATTGCTGTCATTGAATCAGTAAACAAAAAAATTACAAAACTGTCTTGAGAATGTTATTGATTACCATCAGGACTTCAGGTGATGCTGGACTTGCATAGTATGTGTACCTGCTCCCAGTTTGGGTACAAAACAGAGACCTTCATGCTTTAAAAGGGGGTCTTCTTAACCTTAAAACACTTACAGATTTGTATGTGCCCCATCTGCTTTAACATGGTATTTTCATTCTTAATCTTTTCTTAAGTTTAGAAGAAATTGTGCATTTTTTTCTCCTGTTAAACATATACAAGACATGATCATGAAGAGATGGCTGTAATGTCTGCTTGGTGTCATCAGGGCATGGCCCTAATACCAGACCTCGGTGAATCCACCCAGAGCTTTGAGCATGCTTAAGCAATCATGACCTGGCATAAGGTCCGTGTACAAAATCAATTATTCATTTGGAAGGTGGGGGAGAGGCGGCCCATCTGCTGAGGGGAGCAGTCCTGGCTGACTTATTGAGCTGTAGGACGTTCTGCTGCTTAATAATGATCCAGCTATGTATTGCTCTGTAGCTTTGGCCAGTCAATAGGAGCAAAGTCACTGAGTTTAACAAATACCAGGATGGGGTGTTTCCATGTAGGTATTAAGTGAAGATTTTCTAAAGTGATAAAGGTTTTTTTTATTATTTTATTTTGTTCTATGATGTTTGACTCAGGCAACCAAGCACCAAAATTAAATGCCATGCTCCTGATATCACTGATATAAATCTGATTAACAGTAAATGAGACTAATGTTAAACCTTTACGTGTTAAGACGGATTTGTTAACGTCTGGATTTGACTCATTCTGGAGCTACACTACAGCCTAAAGGCTGTGATGGGTATTACAGTGAAGTCAGCAGGTTCAACTCAATAGAACCTGAAAAAAAGTTGGTTTTTCCTCAAGAGCATCAACATTATCCATTATTTGCCTCTAAATTATTGTTATAAAGCACAGAATACCCTCTATACGATGAACAGTTTAGAGCTTTGTAGTTATGGGAAGAATAAAAATATGTTCCATTCTAAAGGAGCAAAAATAAGAAAAAAGTGGAAGTGTACTGCCATCTAGTGTTAAAAAGGTCAAAATACAACATCATGAATCAGTTCAGCCAGCTACCATGGCATCAACTTTGGAGTAGTGTACTTATTTTGTAGTAAATAAATAACAGGGAGGGTCTAGTGGGCAGAGTGTCCTCTGGCTGGGTGCGTTTCTGTGGCAAAACCCCTGCTCGCATGCCTGGGCAGAGTTGTGGGGGGTTTGAGACAGGAAGCACACCGAGCCCGCCTTTAATATGCTGGATGGACAAAAAGGGAAAAAACACTAATTCATACTGTTACGTAGGTAATGGCGGCAGGTATTTTTAGGTTGGGGTGGGCTGGGCTGGTACACCCTGGGTAACATGGCATCCACCACAACAGTGATGTGAGCCTGTCTCAACAGTCTTGGCTGGCTGATCATTATAATAATAATAATAATAATAATAATAATAATAATCATATTCATTATTATCAAAGGAGAAAACATTAAAAATTTTCCCCCACCACAGCTGAGATTTAATTGTTTTTCTATCTTGTTTTTTTTAGTCCACTTTCTTTCATTCTTTTAAATTATGTATAAAACTTCAGCCAACACTTTTCTAACAGACTCGGTGGGTTAAAATATAAAAGTGTGCTTATTTTACCTTGGAGAAAAATCATTGGGACTATAAATGTGCAGCTAACAGCACTAATCACTAACAACACTGGATAAATTAATTTACGGCATGAAAACAATTAAAAATAAGAATGAAAGACAAACACATGTCTCCTACTGTAACAAAACTTTACTGTATGGTCAGATCATCCAGACAAAGAAAAAAAAAAATGATAGAAAAATTGCTTTAGAGACGTGACAATTTGTTCCAGTCTGACCAGTAACATCTTCTACTGCTTCTGTAATTAGGAAACACGCTGAGGCTGAGCGTCTGGAGTAACTATCCCACCAACATAATCTTAAAAAAAATATATGAGTCTACATCTTATCTACAGCTGGCTGATGTCATACTGAACATATATAATTACCTATGTGCTAAAACACGTCATGTTGGAACACTTACAGCGTGGTAGCATAAATACTGCTCAGTGTTACAGTAAGACAACAGTAAAAACTCCCTTGTTCAAGATAATTATCATCATCATCATACTGAGAATGACTACTCATACATGACTTGAATGAGGGTCCAGACTTAGTGACTACAATGGTTAAAAAACAAGTCAATGCCATATACTTCATAATTTAGAAAGTGTAGCGACAAGCTTCACCTCCCACATGTACAAAATCTGCTTTTTAAGATATTTCACAGGTCTTCCTCCACTTCTAGACTACATCGGCTACTGTGAGTTAACCATGAGCAGCGGTAAAAGTGACACGTTTGTAGAGTGGCGTTTCCAGCATCCTTATATGAGACGTGTTTAATACATTCATTTACATAAGGCATGGCAGTAGCTACGTGTTAGCGTCAAATCATGTGAGGAGGCGTCCAGTTACACAACTCAACGTAGTGAAGGTATCACACTGTGTCAGCAAGATCGGATCACCTCTCACCTTTTTACAAGCTAATATTGCATGAAAAATGACCACAGGTGGAAGCTGTGGTTAATTATGAGAAGAAAGTAGGGGATGAAATGATAGATAAAATGTTAAAACTCAAGAGGGTCCATGAAGAGATTAAATAAAACTGAATAGTGATCATTGATTCCAAACGGTTTGAATTAAAAGAAAAACAAAAGAACTATTTTAAATCATTAAAAACAGACAAAAACAAAAAAAGTAAGACCAGGATCATAAAACATATTTGTAAAACCAGAATGGGAAATTTCCATCTTTTGACAAAGTCCAGTGTTGCAAAGAGAGTCCAGTGATATTTTTTAAATCCAGTGGCTGCAACAAGCGTTCACATTGACCAGCTTAAAACAAACAAAAAGAAAAAACACATGGGTAGTCGTGAATGTTAGCCGCGTTCATCATGAGTTTTTTTTTTTTAATTCTCAGTCCTTCATCCAGTGTACTTCAGCAGCTCTATATGAGTGTGTAGAGAGAATCTAGGAGATCCAGCGGAGCGCTGCCACAGCATCACTTAAAAAAAGGGAGACAGGGCACTAAAAAGAAATAAGCTACCATTGAAGTCATCTTTCAGTCACAAGTCAGGGGTTGATGCCTTTTGTTTTGTTTCTGTTATGGCATCATGAGGTCACTGGTTTCCAGCGACCTCTGTACCTGGAAACGGTCCATTTCACATCCACTGGGAGAAGATGCTGCTCGCTGGAGGCAGATCTTTGCTTGACAGGATGAATCAGAGGGAGGCAGGTGATGGAAGAAAAACAGAAACTTGACACGCTTTGAACATGTTAATACTGAAACTATGTTTGTTTAAACATGTTAAAAAAATAATGTCGTGAAAAATAACGCTTCCAGTTGATCTGAGTGTAGTTCATGTTTGTCAGTGTGAATGCATGCGACTAGAATAGGTGTGAAGCTGCCTCTTCCTCCCTTAACCCGAACCATAGTTAGTGGGAAAGCAGTCGGGAAGATGAATGCTGTGATGGCCTCTTCATCAGAGCTCAGTGGTCAACAGACTTCTGGTTTTGGCTCCATCCTCCAAGGCTGGTGGCTGAGCTGCAGTGCTGCAGGTAAAAGGACCGCATCAGAGAAGGAGAACATTTTTAACCAATATTTATGTTAAAACTAGGTGATTATGTACAATTTAGGCCCTGAAAATAACGCTATAATCATTTCATTTAAAACGAACTAGTTGATCATTTTAAAAACTTATACATGAAACAATTCAATTACAAATATCACGTACAATACCCAACTTATAGTTGGAGTACTTTTTTGTTATTGTTGTTTAGTTATTTAAAAAAAGTTTTTTTTAATCCTTCTTTAAAAAAAAAAGTGTTACAAGATCTTTCATCATCTATCTTACCCCTGCAGCTATCACAGCCTCTGAACACAGTCAAACACCTTATTTCTAAAAGCAGTCAGGCGAAAAAAGGAGGCAGCAATTTCCTGCTCATTAGCAGAGGTAAACTACGCAGCTTTATAGCAAACTTCAGAGTGAAGTAAAGTAAACTTTACCTGGTGGAGATGGCATTTCGTGTGTGAGCAAGGAGGGGAGGGGCTGGGGTGAGGGCTGCTCCCCCGTCAGCAGGGAGCAGAGGGGTGGCCTTAGACGGGGGGTCTACGTCGAGCAGGCCGTTAGTAAAGATGCCGGGAGGCTGCATTAGAAGAGGATGAGGAAGAAGAACAGAGGTCAGTTTCTAAGTAGCCTCTACATCGGCCGGAAATCTGGACACTGCTGACTAAAGGAAAGATGGAGGTAAACTCACAGCGGTTGTTGGGATGATCCATCGAGGGGTGATGAGTGGTTTGGGCTGCTGCACTGGTGGAAGCTGGAACACAAACAGGAGACTGCTGTAACACACTCCTACCAGACAAGCACCAAGTAGATTAAAAATAAACCTCGGATGTGAAGCCTGAAAACCCATATCTACTGACCATTAACACGTACTGGAAGCAGAGTTTCATTTAAAGAAAAAAAGATGTTTTCTAGACTGATGACAAAGTTGTGCTTAAAGTGACACTTGACTCATGGTGGTGGACTGACAGATTGGATGGACTGGCTGACTGGTAGCGCCCAGCGATAGACTGGCGAACTGTCCAGGGTGTTCCTGCCGCTCTTCTGTTGATTGCTGGGATGGGTTCCAGCTTCCCTGCAAACATTAATTGGACTACGCAGTATAGAAAATGGATGGAGGAGTGCCAGAAGAGGGGCTGGTAAGCATAATGTAAGCTAGTATTGGTGCGATCTACAGGTTTTGCTGCACACTCCCTGTGAAAGGTCTACACCTTCCATCACAGGAGCAGCAAAGAGAAGAGCCATCAAATCCACCTCAGAGTAAGCAGAAAGTGCCTCAAAACAGATTTGAGTAAAAAAGGTTGTGGGCTAGTGCTCCTGGGACACAAGCTGGGACATGATCAACCCTGGTTGGGCTGCCTAAATGAAGGTGTCTGATGTTGCTAAACCTGAAAATACAACTCAACATGTAGCCACATTATCAGGGTGCAGACATCATTAAAAGATGAATAAAAGATGTTTCTGTTTGATATATCGTTGTGCCAAAAAATCCCAAACAAAAAAGTCCTTATCAAGCCACCACTGTTCCTTCACAGGAATTCATACATGCCACGCAGAGGAAGCTCAGTGCCCCATCACTGTGACCTTACACTGTTAGAGCTACAGAGGCAACCTCTGTGATACCAGCTCCCTGTGTGTTGTCAAACTTCGAGAACAGCTGGAAAATTGTCTGAGGTGAGCGAGGTGAGCACCCCGCCCAAATGTAAATTATTCTTACTTCAGCCCAGAGCACACGGACGGTAAACAGGACTTTAGACATTAATGGGTTTGAAAGCAGTAGTCCACCATGTCCTAATTGAACGTAGCTTTAAGCAGTGTTGGCTGGTCTTCAGTGGGGCAGCAGAGTGGATACTCCAACTAAATGAAAACAGCTATGAAAGTTGTCTGTGTGACAAGACCTAATGACAACTGCTTCTGCAGTGGATGATAATGCAAAAATCCCCTCATCTTAGTAACATATAGAAAGTGTTGAAGCATACTGCATTATGGTGTGGTATGCTGGCTGCACAGCTAAGAATGAAAAAGCTCCACAAGGGGTCATCAAGACTGCGCAGAAAATCATTGGGTGCCCCCTGCCCTCCTCCCTAGAGGACATTGCCCTATTTAAGCTACTACATCTTGCAAAGAAAATCCTGGCTGACCCATCACACCCCGGTCGGGGCCTCTTTCAACTCCTGACCTCTGGCATGAGGTTCAAAATGATCAGCCGCTGAACAAACTGTCTTAGAAACTCTTTACTCGGCGTAATGCCTAACCTCCACATGCACCGGCACCGCCACATCAGGCACATACTTATTGTATGTTCTTATTTTGTTTCTATTATTATTTATAACATACATCATCGGTTTTTACATATAGATATAATACAATTTATATTCTGTGTGTTTTATGGCACTGTGGGAAGTATGCCCACCTGATTTTGTTGTGACAACTGTTGCAGTGACAAATATATTCTATTTGTAACATCAGTAAGGGTGTACTCAAGGGCTACTCAATTTGGTCCTACGAAGGCCGCAATGCAGCAGGTTTTCCATGCATCCCTGTACCAACACACCCGAGTCAAATTAGATGGATCTAACAGCCAATCAGGTTCTGCACAGTGACTCATTGATTTGACTTGTTGGTACAAGGATACATGGAAAACCTGCTGGATTGTGGCCCTTGTAGGACCAAATTGAGTAGCCCTGGTGTGATCCTACTTAGACGTACATTTTGGTACATTTACTCATTTATACAAGACAGCTGAACATTTTATGTTGTTAATGTGAACTCTCACACAGACACACACTCAGTGTGCATCTCTTCTCTGGGAAACACCTCTAAACCACTGTGTGGTTGAGTGAACAATATTTAGATGGGTCAAGACTGCTGACCCAAATTTCCCTTTATATTTGTGTGTGTGTTGGGCTTAAATAGCCCTGAGTTACTGTTGCAGAAGGGTTGTCACGATACTAAACTTTTTAAACTCTATACCGATACTAAGGATGGTGTTCGATACTATTTTTTATACTATAAAGGAGTAAACATGTATTATTCCTTTTATCAAAGTCAGAACATCACAAAAATAACAAAATCCAAACAATAAAACAAAAATATATTAATAGATAAAAGACATTAACTGTTTAAAATAAATGCATTATTTTCAAGCTCTATCAGTTTGAGCAGATACAGCCTTCAGTGTTCAGTCTCAGTGTTGTCAGATTGTTTGCTCACTGTGCTGCAAAAAATACAAAACTAAAAAAAAAAAACTTTAACCACTAGTTAGTGTAGTTAAATAAACAACAGTTCAGAATATCTACTTTTATCTACTTTTAAAAACTACATTAATAGCCGAGCCATCAAACTGTACAACTCTGCATTAGGCAGGAGGGGGGAGAGGGAGGTGTGCAGTCCGCCTGATACAACACATGCACAATAACCCATACAAACGTTGCAATAACTTATACGTGCAATAAGTGAACTGGGAATCTGTACCACCTCTACTGTGTGCAATGCTTGTTTATATTATTTTATTTAACTTATCCTTTTTTTTTTTGTTATTGCATTCTATTTATACTTTTCTTGCACCTTATTGCCTCTATTTTACTTTATACCTGTATATATTATATCTTGGTGCTTATCCTGCTTTACTGTTGGTGTTGTATTGCTGCTGGTACCCACATTTCCCTGAGGACTCTCCAAAGGGATTAATAAAGTATTTTCTATTCTATTCTATTCTATTCTATTCTAAGAAAAAACATTTAAAAAGATAAGCTTTTAGAATGTTTTTGTCTTCAGTCTACATTAAAAGGCATTTAAGTGTCACCACACCCCCTAATTTTTGTGTAACTCTACCGACTGCTGAATTTGAAAAATGCCTAAAACTGCAAGGGTTGGGGTGGGAGGTGTGGGATGATCAGGGAGCGGAGAGTGGGCAGGTCGGGATAGGCAGGCAGAAATGATTGACATACAGCAGCTCAGCTCACTGTTAAGATACAAAGCAAGATTCACAAAGCACCTACACCACAGAGCGGTCTTTGAGGTGGAAGACTTTTCCCCTCCTGAATCTCCTCAGCTACACATGAACAAGGTGGTCCTGAACCGTATCAGTCTGAGCTGTTAGTGCTGTTATGCTGCCCTGTCTGCAGCTCCAGCAGCTCTGGAAAGCTGTGGAGCTGCAGGAAGTGATGCTGTACGTTGATGCTGCTACGATTTGAGCTGCTGTCTGTCGCCAGATGAGGATCAGCAGGTAAAGAATAAAGTTCGGTCTTACTTTTACGCCCCTCAAAAGCATAAATCTGTCCCATTGCAGGAATATTTCTTCAGAAAGAGTAGACGTCTGGAACTAGCTAAACCTACACCATATAAGCTTACATCCCTTCATATGCGTTGGTGGGTGTGGTTTTCTATGCTTGCAAGGCGAGGACCCGGTAAGCCCAGTATGATGCCAGTAGCAGCTTCCCTTCATTTTCAGGCTGGTTATGGAGCAGAAGAGAACGTCTCCTGCTCATCCTGCAGCTCGAGGATGATCCTCGAGCATGATCCTCTTGTGAGTGCTTCTTGACGGGGGAGGGGCCTGCGGTCACCCGCGACTCATTGCGAAGCGTAAACAAGTGTTTTCTTGTCAGTCTCAAAGTCTCCAATAACACCAGAAAAAGTTGTTGAATTTGTTACTTAAGAAAAGGAAAAAAATAGTCGCTAGACAGGTTCAAAAGCTTGCTAATTATAGCGACAAGTTGCTAAGTTAGCAACACTGTAAACAATGGGTCCTTCAGGAAGCTGCTGTAGGGACGGGGCTGTCTGCTGCAGTGCTTGTTTAAAATGGATCGAGGCAGCTGGTCCTTTCAGTGAACCAGCAGCAGCCAAAGTGGCCTTTAAGTATCTATTCCTGTGCTAAATAATATCTGACTAGATAATAAATTTTAAAATCGATCAGTATCTGAGAATCAATTTTTTTACACTAGTTGCAGGAGGTTCACGTCATAGAAGCTTTTTCTGTGCAGAAATGTTTATACAGACAATAAAATCTTTAGTGCATTGACACTTACCAGAGGAGTTGGATCGGTGAAGTCAATGAGGTTGTCAGACAGCAGCGAAGTGTTTGGTAAATCAAACTCCTCTGATTTAACCTACAGCATGATGACATAAAAATGATAAAAAAAACTCATCCCAAACAGTGTGTTAGACAACTCAGTAAGACTTCACACACAGCACTATTGAACTGACTATCAAATATGAGTGACTTAGGAGATATTACAATCATCAGACCTCTCACTGTACACATTTTAAACCACACACCACTGTGTAGTGCTAGCAGTAAATAATCATGTTACCTTTGGTGCCAAGCCTTCGCTGGCAGCAGGAATCTTGGGAGCAGATGGGTTTAAATCCTCAGATAACCTCTCAGCACTAAATAATGAAGACACAAAGAATAAAACAGTAACACTGTGCTATTGTTATGCATATTAAGTTCCTTATAATACAACCCCCCCACAATATATGGTGAAGACAGCTGCTGTTGATTGGTCTATGAGTAATTTGTTCATTTCAGTAAAAGGTTATATTTTCACACTCTCCACACCAAAGTAGAAAAACAGCCTGAACTGAGGAAGCATTTACTGCATCAATGATCCCGAAGGCACGCAGCATTTGTGAATTGTCTGGTCAAGCGTGCACATGCATCTGTTTTTTGGTGTTGCGCTCTGCCAGCAGTATCCAGGCAGAAATCAAGTCATGTGACCCGCCAACACACACGCATACATGCACGAGCATTACTCAAACACACCAACAGATGTCAGTACAGACAGCAAAGTCCAAACAGCTTTGTTTCCAGTGGTTCACTCTGAAATCTGCATCACTGATGCTTGACATTGTTTCAGAGTGATGCAGCCCAAAACACCGTGGCTGTGAGAATTAAAATTTAAAATTGTTTATTAACTTAGATCTGTGCCTATTTTTTGACTATTGCTGCTGAATTTAGTTTACCTCATGTTTCATGTTTATAAGTTTAAGTCACCAATTACTGACATTTCCTTGATAATTGGGAAAAGCAGGTAGTGTCCAAGCGTGCTGACCTGGCTGCTGCAGACGAGACCAGTGAGGCTGGTTTGAGCAGGTCCCTGGAGTCTTGGATGTCAAGGCGGCTGCTGACAGAAAGAGACGAGTTACTGCCCATTCGGCCGGTACGTACCTTCAACCTGGCAGACAGACAGCACATACTGTTGTTAGTGTGCCATGTTGCCTTTTTATATTGCACATGTCTGCATGAAATATCCAGTCTGACTCAGAGACTAAACAAGACTCATAGGACAGGATTAAACTGATCCTACTGCATTGAGGGGGTCTTGGTACAATATAATATACATCATACTGTTCTGCTTAAAACATTTTTGTTTTGTTTTTTGAAAGACATTTACATCCAGATTTTATTATCGATCATTTCATTTTTAGACATAAGAGATTAAATAAATCCTTTGTTTTTAAACAATGACTTGCAGTTATAGAAAAAGACAAGTTTTACTTAAACCAAGAACAAAATTTTGTTTATTCCTTCAGTTGAAACATAACTTCCTCAAATACTTGCTATTTATGGATTTTTGCTTCTCGGAATGAGCAGAGTTGTGACGCTGTGAGCTATGGTGATCCTAGAAAACATTCAGGAGGTTAATCGCGTCTAACAGCAGCGAGGGCTGTGATTGGCTGAGAAGATGCATTGAATGACTCAGTGTATGACTCAGGAAGAAGAGGAGGAGGGAAGGCCTCATTTTTCCCCTACAAGTGTGCTCCATAGTAACGGTAAGACATGAGGTGTAAAGCTGCATAAATATTTTTACAGAGCCTTTTATTTTCAATTATTTGAAACACTAAACTCCTTGATGCCTACTGTTGTAATTCTGCTATATACCACTTGTGGCCATTTCTTTTAAATTCTATAACTTTGTTTAATTAATTCATTTGATTTATTTATTTACTATTATTTGTTTATTTATTTAGTCTTTATAAATCTATTAAGTACTCATTTATTTATTTTATTCTTGTGATTTAACTTTTCCTTTTTCCTCCCCACTGCTTTTATTTAGCTTTTATATCATTGTAAATACATTTAGGCATAAAAGTGTTAAAGCTTAAACATATTTACATAAAAACCCTGAAAAGTTACATTTAAATAATTAATTATTGTTTTTATTAAAATAAAACTGCTACAGCATTGCAATTTTCCTCTAGGATAATTTAATTTAATTATTGCCTGTGTTTACTCTTGTTTTTACTTATTTCTGTAAAAGGGTGTGCTCCTACCTGGAAGAAGCCTCCTGCAAGTTGCAGTTCTTATCTCCGACAATTAAGACATGTTCATCCAAAGGGCCCTACAGAGGAAAACACAGGTAGACAGATGTATGTTGTGGTCCACAGACATGATTCTGAAAAGATACAGCTACCGCATTTCACTCTCTTGTGATGAAGGAACATAAAGCAGCCCATAATGTCTCTGCTTGAGAAACCAAAGGCGAAATGCTTTGGGTTTTAAGCAGGGGAAAAATAAGTCATTATCAACCATAAGGATAGTGATAAGGTTTTATCCTAAAACATCTTTCAGATCAGCATCACTAAAGACTAAAATGAGTCTAAAAGTTCTAGACCAGTGATAGGTAACCTTGGCTTCGTCCTGCAATTTTTCAATGTTTTCCTGCTCCAACACACCTGATTTAAGTTAATGAGTCACTGAGCACAACTTGATAGGCTATTGGGAGCCATATGATTTGAATCAGGTGTGTTTGAGCAGAGGACTACGCAGAGACCCTGAGAATCAGGGTTCCCCACCACTCCACTAGAAAGTAAATGTATAGTTTATGCATGTCCTTATTTTCCACCTCTGGAGTTTTTTCCACACCTTATGGGCAGCAGCCTCAACTTGAGCTTTCAAGATGTTGCTCTTCAGATCCTCTGGGGTGCGCAATGGCGTGACAACAGGACTGCCACCTGTACTGTTGAGTCCACACTTCTCTGTGAGCTTCACCACATCATCCTGTCAGAGAAGGGTTAATGTCAGATGAGGCACAGACCTTACAGTGTCTCAACCAAAGTGTTGTTAGAAGCAACGGACACACCTGGTTGTTCATGGCCATATTTACATTGATGTTATTTCTTGGAGTAGCGAGAAGTGGACTACTCTCTAACTCCAGCTGCTTTAGACGAGCTGCTGCTTCTGCAGAGACACAAAGACCATTTTTTCATTTATAAACAGTAAAAATGCACATAAAACACATTCTGAATTTCATTATTACAGAGAAATTAGAAATTATAGCCGAGCTTCCCTTTCAGTGCCCCTAACTATGAGTAAACACACAGCACAAACACCTCAGGGGCTTGTTAATAACTGACTTAATGTAGAATCAACACTAAAACATGAGCAGAGGTGGTCTGAGAGAGGCGGCTGGCAATGCCACAGTCCAACACAAAGTCATGATGTTATGAAAGGATTTTACAGCATCCATCATAAAAACTAGCTTCTTATGCAAATCTGACAACCATGTGATCTCACCAGCAAGACTTAATGGATCTTCTGCAGGAGCACCAGCAGTGGCAAAGGCGCTGCATGATCCAGGTTCCTCTGTGGTCGACACTGGGGGGGCGGCGGGAGCCCTGAGGACATCGTCAATGCACGTCTCCATCAGGTCAGCAACCACAGGCAAGCTGGAGGCATGAAGAAAAGAGGGAAAACAAACAAAAAGGGGGAGGGAATTACGCAGGGATTAACATGAAACAGATTTAATATAAAACAATTCAGGTGATGTTGCCTGTTTTTAACCAGAACTGGAACAAAAGGGATTCAGGATTACACAGCTTACCTCTGTCATCCTTATGACATGAATGGTCTCTGCAATAATAGTAAAACTGATCCATTTATCAGAAGACATTTTTCAATTGTACATTATGACCCGTGATATTCCAAAAACAATATTAGAATATTACTAATAAAAACATACAAATGCATTTAAGCCATAATAAAACCATTTAAAGAACTCAAGTCATTCCATAAGAATTCAAAGCAAGTAATACCTTCTGTGGGAAATAACACAGAGTAATATTCTCAGAATGAGAAATGCTTGAAGCAAAACATTTGATACACAGATTCTGGTACAAGCTCTTCCAGCAGCCTGGTAATTACCTCATATTTCTGTAGCCGAAGGACAGAGCAGAACTTAAGAAGTCTGCTGTATATTACAATATGCTGCCTTCAGAGAGCAGGACTTTTAAGGGAAACATGAAAAGATGTCAGGAAAGTGCAACACATGAGTCAAGGACTCACAAATCAAACGTATATAAGCATTCCCAGATGTGCAAAGTAATACCTGAAGCAAACTGAGCACGGGCAGCAAATATGTACCCAGCCATCACGTGGCAAATAAAGTCCCGTCAAGTATGTGTTCAATAACAAATAACATGAAAAAGATGAAAAGTAAAGGTGTGAAATGAGTTGAAATGAAGAAAAACATTTAAAGGACTCTGCAAACCTGCATTATCTTCTGTATCATTCCTGTTTTTATTCTCTAAAATGATTTAACAGTTTTAAATATACACATCATTTGGTCACAGTCGTGTATAGATCAAAGTAAGAAATAACAGTGATTAATCGCCATCGTTGTGCAATAAACAGTTATATGTAGAGTAGCTGAGTCCGTGACCAGTTTGCATCTTAACTGTGCCAGCTTCGCTACAGCTGTGTTCCCCAAACACACTGCTGTAATTCAGACAAAGAATTTGCATTTGATTTTGAATCAGTGTTGAACATTTCAATGCATTATGGCAGAAGTTGGATGAGAAGGCACAATCAATTAAATTTGTGATCAAAGTGTCTATAGTTGTAATAGTAGTAGTAATAGTAGTAGTAGTAGGGAGTACAAGCACAGGACAAACATGCACCTTCCAACATGATGAAAACATGTGGAAACTGATGGAGGAAAATTAGCTGTTCTGCAGCTTACATTTCTTCATGCTCTTTA
This sequence comes from Melanotaenia boesemani, assembly GCF_017639745.1. NCBI lineage: Eukaryota > Metazoa > Chordata > Actinopteri > Atheriniformes > Melanotaeniidae > Melanotaenia > Melanotaenia boesemani. The sequence goes on from NC_055693.1 coordinate 26,621,542, forward strand.
AAAAAAGAATACCTGCTTACAGACAAGATAGATACCAGCCCTCTTATCCAACTCCCTTTTAAAACAGCAGCAGATTCATGAAATTTAAGGACAAATTAAATACAGTACATACATGTTTATTTAAAAAAACAAAAAAAAACATGGAATTTAAGCTTAATTAACCTAGTAAATGCTTTACAGATTACAGCAGTAGTACAAAAACAGGAAATTCTTTCTCTGCAGGAAGACAGGGAGCAGAGGACTTGCTCAAACCCTCTTTAAAACTATGTGACCTTCAGTATTTGTTCCCCTGAAGAGTCGAGAGTGGAATTGAATTCCTAAGCCTCACACTGATACCATCTTACCCCAGCCAGCCAGTTTCATCGTGCAGTGGGAGAGACGGTCAGAAAAAAGAATAAAGTGGAAAAATAATATGGAGAGGTAAAACAAAACAAAACACGGGGGTGGTTATGAGAAGAGGAGGAACAACAGGATAGTTACTTTATACTGTTACTAGACAGTGATGGAGGGAAGGCATGAGATGCAGCTGAGACATTTACACCAAACTTGAACATCAGTCTGTTGGTCCGACGGAGAGACACTCAGAGCAGCGGTTGCTTCATTCAATAAGCTGTCCACTCGCATCAGCTAAGTTCTTCCATGCTGTATGGTCCGCACATGGCAGACGCTTGTCAAGGACAAGTCACCTGGGTGCCGAGCCACTCCCAGGCAGATAAAGTCATATCAGTACAGAAGGTGAGAACGCTGACGGTGGGTCGGATGCATCCAACTCTTTGTAGGGAGCTTTGATGAGACAGGGGCAGGGTGGATGGAGGAGGGAGGAGGAGGAGACCTGAGGAAAACAGGGTGGATGCAATGGTGAAGGACAAGGGGAAGGTGATGAGCAGGAGGTGGAAGTGTGAAGATGAGGAGTGAATAGGAGCTGAGGCAAAACTGGAAGTATGAGAAAGGAAAGGAGGATTAAGAGGTGAAAGCAGCTTGTTTGTTAACGAAACAATATAGAAAAAAACAGGACGCAAAAAAAATTAAACAGCAAGATGTATGAAGATACAGCTCTTTTATAGCTGTATCACTGTTAGCTGATTCATTATATTTTGCCACAGTGTCATTTGTTAAGTTTTTTTTCATCATCTTGACCTAAAAAGAAAATTAAAAATTTTTAATGAACCTAAAACAAGAATAAATCCAGCTCACATGCCTGCAACAAGGCCAGCAGTGTCAGCGCACTGAATAAACCATGCAGCTCATAGTACACTATGTCTGCTACAACTGGAAACTGGCATGTATTCAAGTGTGGTGCGACGTGTTGTCACATGAACACTTGAGTTAAGTGAAGCAGACTGGATGTCCCTGGAGAACCAGTGACCTGGCTGTGCACCTCTAGTGGGTGTTGTTCGGTGGCTTGTGTTGAGTCTGTGTTTACGGTGTTTATAAATTCCGCGCTGGCGGCCCAGAGTGAGAAGCTTTTATATGTGACAACGCGCAGAGTTGGGACGGGAAAAGCGCGCTCAAATCCCAATTACTGCGTTTACAGTGAATAACGGTCATGAACTTTATCTGACCTTGATATTTTTCCCTCGAGTTTCTCATTGGTAACAGAGAGGAATTCTGATTAATTCCAAAGGCGCTGATGTGAAGCTTGTCCACTCTCACTTATGTTAATGTTTCAGAGATGTGAAGTAGCTTACAGGAATGAACAAGGGTCAGAGAGAAGGCAGCAGTTGGAGGAAAAGAGCTTACAGAGCTGTAAGGCAGATGGTTGCATAAACAGGACAAAAACACATAACCATTGTAAAGAATATGACACTTGAAGTGATTTTTGAATGCATTTCAAATTGCATTTGTTCAGTTAGACTATGTTTACATTAAATTCCCCACTCAAAAGGTTGGATGCCGTTCACACATTTAGAAAGAGACACACTCATTTATTGTGAATGAATGGGTGTGTCCACGATATGGACATCAACATTAAAGTGTCATATTACAGATAAACACGAATGTGCAACAGGTTAATTCTCCGTTAAGGCTGATTGCTCATGTTATCAGAAGCCAAGCTGAGGCTTGTAGCGCTGCATGCAAATCATTAGCAGCACAGTGTTTAGAAGTAAGGATGAAAGACACACAGTGAAAAAGTCAGGAGCACCAGGGATTAGTCTCGGTATTAGAGATGTAACTCTGTGACGTTGAAAGCATCCTCCTCACCTTCACTGAGTCATTTGTGAAAGGTTGATCAGTTCAGCATAACTGTGGTCTTCTGTATGGATCTCATTATGAACAACATTGGGACTGTTGAGGTTTTGAAACATTAGCGTTTTATGCTATTAAAACCTTGACTGAACAAACGGTTCTACTTGCATGTTGTTATGTGTGTTTGCTTATTTTCATCCATTCTTCAGAGCTTTAATCCAAATTTTAATTTGTGTGCTAGTGAATCTGCCATAAACCAGCAAACGGGAGTGATAACTACCATGAGCTCAATTTGCTGAAAGTCATCAGCAATTTGGGAATATTTACTCTACCCCTTTTCATTTCCAAAATCTACAGCCTCTTATGTCCCATCGGCTTTTATCATAGGAGCCTTCTTAGGCTCCAACAAGCCTTTGGTGAACAACTTTTATTACACTATATTGTTAACTTTAAGGAGAAAATTAATATTTTTTTTTCACTTTGAGCACCTCAATACAGCCCCAGGTTGAAATATAATTATTTTTCAGGAAATGCAATATAGAAAATGGTTTTTTTTTTCTGCACAAATTACAGGCAATATGGCCTCTACACCTCATCTGATTTTCTTTTTAAACTTCCCTTTCAAAGAGGCACATGTGCACTTTGGATTAAAAAATAAAAAGAAGTTTGTACATGAGTCAGGTTTTCCTTCTTTTGACTGAATTCTTAAATTTATTTTACCGTTAAAATGGGTTTAAATAAAAACTCTTTTCCGCCTCAGATATTGTACTATTGTTTTGGTATTTGAAGGATATGAGAGACTTTTAAGAGAAGCAGGTGGGCAGGATGCACAGAAGGAAATTAGACAGCTGGGAGTTTAGACACCTACAGTAGACACTAGAAGGCACCAAAGTCCTAAACAGATCAGAAGCTGAAATCATTGCATCACCGATTCATGCCACCAAATCAAGATCCCACACAGCCTCCTATATCATAACATCGCTTCCTGCACTAATTAGGTCGGCATTTCATGCTGATCAAATGTGGACACACAGCACATCACAGTGAGCTGCTGTGTGTCCCATTGAAAGAAAAATTTTTATCCAAAGCCAAATCATGAAGCCTGCCACTGCCCAGCGACTGATTGGTTAAAGCCAAAGCCATTTTAAGGTTTGGTATTTGGTTGTACCTACCCATCCTGCCTCCAGACAAGATCAATTTTTCCTCAGTACATGTTAATACTGGAACAAACAAGGGAACAATGCAGGTTTTACAGCAGTGGAGCAAACATGCATATGCACTTTGATTTTCATCAACACATACTTCAAACAGCACAATACAATAAACCCATATATAAATTATTCAAACTAGATAAACTGTGTATTTATACACATTGCTTGAAGGCAGCAACTCTGAAGGTAATGAAGAATGAAAGACAAAAACACTTCAGTACACAGGGAATAAACTGAGTACACACAGAAATATAAAAGGCTTTATGGAGAAGATGCAAGCTGAGCATTATCTATGTGTCTGTATGTTCCATTTAATGAAGGGAAAAAGAATCCTGTCAGCATCCATCTCATCTATCCATGGCCCACTGCACGACACCGACATTCCTCGGCTTGTTTTCCAACTTTTTTCAATTTAAAAGCGGTATCTGGGTGAAAACTGTTCTTCTGCATTATATACACATGGGAAAATAACTATGCTGCAGACCAGACCCACCACTATGGGCGGGCCCCAGTTGGCACGGCCTGCCCATTGACAAAATTAGGCAACTATCCTTTTTATTTTAATTCATATTCTTTTGAATATCATTTTCAATTGAAATCATTTAACAGTAGTTTATATACTGGTACTAAATCACCATGATTAGAGTCAGTTCTCGAGATATTTGCAGGCTGTGTGTGTCTGTATATTTAATCTATGTGTGTATATAACCACCAAATCTCGTGAATACTTAAAATGAACTTAATGCCTTTTTTAGGTTATCACAGTATTTGGTACAAAGTCATCGGCTGGCTTCGATGAAGTAGTAGTAGACTGATACCTCTGGACAATGGACATCAGAAAGTGGTTCAACACTAACATGAAAAAAGGAACATGTCAGGTGTCACGCTACAAAAACCCATTTATTCATTTAATTATAGTGAAATTATTGGTTAAAAATAATAGACTGACTGCTATTCATAAATGAGATGTTCTAATTTGTGTATTATCTGTCAATCACAGCTATTATCATCTGGATCCGATTTCAAGTGCCTGCGAAAGGTTTTCATTTTCCTTTTAATAGAAGAAAAAGAATACAAAGTTTTAATGGTTTTCTATACATAATCACCTTCAATATGGGCCATTACAATATTTACATATTGTAAATGAGAACTGGTTCTCAAACATTTTTTTACCTGGTTAAATAAAGGTTAAATAAATAAAAAATAAAAATATATTGGACTATTAATCTAGGATTTGTCCTCTTATAGCTGTGATAAATGGTGCCTGCCCACAGTAATTAATGGCCCGACCTGCTATGTCCTGGTGCTGGGACTGCCACAGACATAACCTGTACAGAAAAACTTCCCAGCCCATTTCACAGAGCAGGAACTGGAAAATTCCCTCCCAGCCCAACAAGGGGGGTAAAGTAAAAGCAACTCCATGAGTAAAAAACATTATTAAAATAATATTTAAAAAGAAAAACACTTTCTGGCTGTGTCCTTGCTTACTTCGTCCTCTCCCTGATCATGAATAGGCAGGGTCACTGGATAAGCCACGCTAAGCCACTCACATGGCATTAGACCATGAAAAACACACCTAGCTATCCACCTACTTCTGTCAGCACCCAACAGGGATCAGTCAGCCTTTCCCAACCTCTTCTAATCCGGTTTTGTTTTCCACATCATCAGTGAGAACTCAGCAGTTGTAAACTGCTGCTTGCAATTTTATATGAAAATATTGTTAATTAAAAATATGTTTATCAGTTTCAAAGCATTTGTGTAGAATCAATTAAACAAAAAAAAAATAAATAAAACTACTAAATAAACCCAGTAGCTTAACCGAGCAAAGAACTCTGGTTATTCAGGTACCGACCTTCTTTTTTCTCCTCCAGGACTTCTGGGCAGAGCTTCAATCTCCATCGGTCCACAGGCAGAAGATGCAACTGGGCTGACCACAGGAATAGCAGACCAGGCCCCTCTACTGGAAGAAATCTGAAAGATTCGATCAAATACAGTAAAAAAAAAAAACACTTAAGGGAGCAGAATTTTAGATCCACAGAAATAAAACACCGGGGCAATGAAACAGATATTTCATAACTGAAAAAGCTTAAAAAAGAAAACAAATGATATTTATAAATAAAAACACACGTCCCAAACAGATTGACTTCGTACCTTCTCGTCTTTGCTGGAGCTAACGCCATTACCTGAAGAAAGAACCCTGAGAAAAGACAGGAAAGTTTATTTGAAGAGAAAACACAACACACTGTAAGCAGTTCATTTCCGTTTCAGTACAATCTGTACAACCAGGAATATTAGTTATATATGTTAGTATTTGTCCACAAAGACAACTCTCGATGACACAGACTAAGAATTTTGCACAACACAAAAATATAATTTGAGATAATGTAGTACATCTTTTTTTTTTATTTATGCCATTATTTTTACATATACACTCTTAATATGAAATCTCCTGAGTCAACTTGCAAAATTTCAGTCATGACTGAACTTGTAGGCCACACACATTTTCTCAAACAAAAGGCTCTGTATCAAGATCAAAGCCGGGACTTAAGACTACGCTGAACTGTAGGACGCTGTGTGTGGTACAGAACAGTACGTAAATGTACTGGCTAGCTGCACATTTTCATTTTGTGAACTGATAAAGCTGTTTCCAACAGATTACACAGCAGATTTTCAAGGCTATTACATCAGAGACAGACAATCACCACACACACACACACACACTCACACCATACAACCTGATAAAGCATGCACAAATTTAAAAACAAACATCACTACACTAGGCAATGGAAACTATCACATTTCAGCATCAGAGTACTTACTCCTGGGGGTTGAAGTGCCCTGTAAAACACAAACAACAAACAGTGAGTGTTGTTTATTTTAAATGGGTGAAGTTGCAAACTTTGCTCATTGAGCTTCACTTCCTCACCGATAAGAACAAAATGAGGTTAAGCTTTCAGACGTTTTAAGATTTCAGTTTACTTGATATGAAAGTAGAAAAACCTACAGGCATGTTTTCACCCTGTCATCACGATTTATGTTACAGAAATTAATAATTTACTAATTCAAATGAAAAAAAAACTAAACTACTTTCTGGCAGGCTCTTTAGCATAAACTCCGAGCTTTTTTAAATCACATTTTTCCTGCTGGACCAACACACCTAATGGGCAAATGGTGTCCTCTCCTCATTTAACCAATCAGCAAATTGGTGCACAAGCTGACTGAACAAATAATTTGGCTAATATGGGACTAAAATCTTGGAGATTTACATCTCAGAACTCATTATCTCACTTCAGTTCACGGTTAGGCTGAAGATCTGTTAAAGAGACTCTAGCTACGTCATCACCTCTGTTCTGCATGGTTCTTCTGGAGTAACGCCGACTGGGTCTCCTCTCAAACGAGGCTGAGCGCCTTGCTTTATTGGCCTTGGTTGTCTGATACTCCGTCTTTCCACTGGAGGCAAAAACAAAAAGTCAATAATAAAATGTTGTGTTAAAATGTGAACGTTAATACCACAAACATAACTAGCAGAGAAATGACCCCTGTTGAACTCTCTAGACCCATCCGGGCGATAACCTCCTATTAACAACAAACCCTTGCAACCCCTGTGTTAAATCCACATGACTGCCAATGCTTATCCATCTGGGTAATGTTTAAACACACAGAGGGGAACAAGCTGGCTACTGCAGTATGTTGACACTAAGTGCCTGTCATGAACAACTGAAGGTATCTGTGTGTACACATGCAGGATTTTTTGTATGCACAGAGAATGATGCAGTACTGTACCCCAAACTAGGATTATCTTGTTGGTGCACTCTAAAACACATGAAAGAAACCACATGACTCTAAATTTGAGGTCCTAGACTTATCAGCAGACACCCATCCCCCAAAGTGCACTTTTAAACAAAACCAGCTTCATTCATTCTTCACACTAACTGCATTTCTCCTGCACATAGAGGTCACCAGTGTTCAGTTTGTGCACCTATTAAACAAAAAAGCACATTTTCTGATGAGCCAACCAGCACCTGGAAGCTTCAGATAAACAACAAGTGCAGTTAATACAATATTTTAAATGGACTTTAGACACACTTTTCATATATAAACAAATAATATTCAAATAAATGTTTAATAAATAAATAACCCCGAAGCAGCTTGTAACCCCTGTTCAGACAATCCATTCATCACCTGTATCTGAAGCGGGATCCCATGCGAATGAAACTCGAGTGGGCAGCGTTTTTCTGTACCGGTCCTCTTAGCCTAAAGAAAGCGTGGTGTTCCACAGCACACTTCCAGAGATGCTTACAGGCCTTCGGGTGGTCCATCCTGAAGACGAAGGTGTGCTCCTGCTCTTTACCCTGAGGACGATTCAGAAATTGAGGAGAAACATATTTAAACTTTTTTCTTTCCCAACAGAATCAGCAACCATGCAACTCTAAATTATGCCAAGATGGTGGAGGAGGGCATATAACCATATATTGTGGATCAGTGAAATAATTAGATAGGAAACTTAATCGAAAGGTCATTTTCTCCCGCTCTTACTCAGAGAAGGAAACTGAAGAATGAACGTCTGCACTACAAAGACAGATGCTGCCTCATTAATCGGCTTGGTACTAGTAGCCTAGATGAAAGCTGGCCAGGCACCAGAGTTTATGCTAATGCAAAGCCAGTGTCACACATGCACTTGCTTTGCCTTTTTATTTGCCATCAGGTGAAATTTTTGCATACTCTGCTCTAGATCACTCAAAAACATCACTGCCAATCAACCAGAAACCAAGAACCACACTTTAAAATGAAGGTGCTTCTAGAGCAATATAAGTAACATTAGTTTGAGAGAGAAGCCTCAAATTTAGTTAAAGTCTGTTACTAATCTTTGTATCAGTGATCTAGTGAAACAGAACACTAGCAAAGTTTTGTTAACTTGAGCATTATAGTGCAACAATTCACGTTTATAATGAATTTTCAGGGAGTTGTGTGTGTAAAAGAAAGATATGAATCCCTTTAGAAAAACTGTTTGATCAACAGTCTAACCATGTAATTGGTTCCAGTGTCAGAAATTAGCAAAAAAATCCCACAAATGTTTACACGAGAGAGGCTGAAAACCACATTCTGCTTTAGAAACGCAGCACTGAAGCTTTAAACAGTTATTAAAATAGTTATCGATGGCATTGCTGGCATCGATTAACTGACTGACTGAGACTATGTGTGTGTTTGAGAGAGAGCGAGAGGCAGAGCGAGAACGAGAGACGCATACCAGGAATACCAGAGGAGGCAGACTTCTTTATTAACCTTTCTCTAAGACTCATGGGATAGACAAAAACACTCTCCCCCTCTCACACAGTTTTACTGTAACAAACCTCATTTTAATGAAACGACGCTCCAACCTCTTATGACTCCGAAAACACTACAAATGAACAGTTTTAGATCTTTAACTGAAAAAGAAAAGATTTAACTTAAAGTGGTCAAACTTGCTTGAATTTTCAATCAAGACTAAAAAATCTTTAATGAAATGTATTAAAAATGTTAATTTACCAGAATAGATTAAAAAAAATGTCCATGTACATTTAAATAAGACTGTATCCCCAATTTAGAGGCAAAAAACAAAAACATACTGTGGTGAGTAAAACTAAACTTGACTAAAACGAACTATAAAACTGTTTGGAAAAGTTTTTATGATGCATGTTGGAAGAGGATCAAAGTTTCAGTACAAAAAGTCAAACACTGAAGTTTGGGAGAACCGATGTGCTGTAATCATGAACGGCTTCTATTAGAGTAATGGTCTGCTTTCAGTCAGGTTTTATTACCTGTTCATCATCTTCCACCACCACAAGTGTCAGTTTGCTCTTCTTGAAATCCAGACGAGTTATCTTGGGCCTTCAAAAAAAACATCACATAAAATCACACAGGCATAACCAATGGCATGATTAAAACTGATATTTCTAATGTATTCAAACAGATGAAGTTTTTAATTAATAAAAACAACAACTAAACTTACCAGAAGAAGAGTCCGATCTTGGTTTGGCCTTCAAACACCAGAACTCCAGTGGGCGTCAGACCCAGACTGTACTCATTACCATCTCTTGCCTGGGGGCAGAAATGGATAAGAGGAGGACAGGTAGAGACAAAGGAGACATTTAGAAGGATGCCACTGAGATCATATTATATATTTTTGTACTTGTATTCATTCACTTCCTTTATATTATTCAAAGCAATCCAGGTTATGCTATAGAGGTGCAACTCCATGTATGTTTAACATCTTCAGCACTTTTATGATGAGCAGAGTCAAACTATTCACCTTGACCATATGCATGTCCACACCATACATTTCTAACCACTTGGCTTTGTTTAGGTAGTTAATCTCAGCTTGTGCTGGTGTCTGACCTCTGAAAAAGAAAACAAAATAATTAAACAAAACACAGGGAAATGCACCAACAAGCTACATTAAATATAAGAGAAAATTTGCTGCTACTGATGCTAAAATGTAAAAATAAACACACTTTGGTCCTTTATGCTTCGATGTTAATTAAATGACAAGAAATGCTTACCTGCACTCCTTCCATGCGTTATATATAGCGAGCTCTACATCCTCTGACTGATGAGGGATGAACCGGAATTCCGACACCAGGTCCAGATTATGTTCTAGTGGGTCACAATCACCTAGCTCAGCTGGAAAAAACACATTAGAAACACATGCGCAAATACTTATTAGCCCCCAGTAATAGAATGGCAGGTTGGTTGCAAACCTGGGAATATAAAAACAGCTTTAACTAACTAAATCTTTAAAGCGAAACATCAGAGTTGACCAGATCCTGAACTACAACCTCTGGAAGGAAGGAAGAAAGAATAAATAAATAAAAGTATTCAAATCTAATATAAGATCATTGTGTTAATAAAATAAAACTCTGGTATCATTTCGATTTTTAAATTTATGGGTAGCTCTTAATAAATAATACTTGAAAAGAAAACTTAAGTGAATAATAAAATAAGTCTTTGTGTGATGGGAAAAAAAAACCAAACAAACAAACAAGACAAAGAGAGAGACAAATGTCAGGTAATACTAGAGAAAAGAATGATGAGGCACAACTGCTGGACGTGCCAGAAAAATCATAGTTCTTTGTACAAGGGATAAAAAAAAAACCCAATCACTGACAGGATGAAAAGAACGATGGGAAGAGAAGAAGGAAACAGGGTGTTAGGCTGCCTTTCAAACACGGTGGAGTTAGTATTATGGTGCAGACGAGTGGTTGATGTGAAAGCTGGCAGCATGTGAATTCTTCAATGCAGAGGAAGGTTGTTAAACCCAAATCATAATTCAAAATCAACCAAGGAGCTTTTTACAGAGATTGAATGGTAAAATGCACATCTGTGAGGGTTTTGAACTTACTAGAAAATAAAACTGATGGCAGAGAGGTCTGCACTCAAGTAGTAACTGAGGCTACAGGAAAAGACAAGGAAAGGGCTTAAGTGGCATTTTTGAGGCTGTGATAGGACTCAGAGGGGGTAAATGTTTACAAAAGGGAAGGATTTCCTTTAAAATTAATATACCCCTAGTATGATTCCTGCATTTAAAGTGTGCATGCCTCACTTATTCATTCCAAATACTTTCGGTCCTGACTGTAACTGTAGAAGAGGGGAAAAAAAGAGAACGGAGAGGAAAGATGAGCTGAGCGAAAGACAGAAAACAGAGAGGGTGCTGGATTAGGGGGCCTCCAAAGAGGATGGAGCACTAATGAGCTGGCATTTACCCCACCATAACTGTGTGTGTGAACGCAATCCCAAGCCATAAATGTTTCTAGTGACTCAAACTTTGTTCTTTTGAAGTTCCTGTAAAACGAGTAAAGTGACACTTACAGGTAAAGGCTGTATTCCTGACTAATAACAAGAGGTACGAGTTCAGACTTGTTACTGCTGGAAAGGAAACAGTGAATTTCTACTCTAATGACACTTTTAAAAGGCTTCCTATATCACCACAGAGACGAGGGGAAACTATCAATAATATTGTTACTGTGGGATAAACATTTGACTTGTGCAATTACACAACTCTAGAAAGCTAAACAGAAGAAAGTCCTCAATTATTAAGTACGGTAAATGCAAATGTTTTATGAAAAAAGCTTTTAGGTGAGAAAGGAACAATTCAATCGTCACCTATAGACTCTTATTCCATTGCAAGGTTAAAGGGAGTAACTTAGATAACAAATGGTTTTGATAACGTTTTACATGTAACAGTTAATAATATAGTAACAACAGTGAAACGGTCAAAACTTGAACCAGTGATTAGTTGACAAACACTGCATTTTGGCATTACGTCCCCAAACCAAGAGGTAGAGATAGCTCAGGTAGGTTCATTTCCCAAAAATGCCAGTAAAATGCATTATAGTCATTGGAAAATCTGCTATACCAAACGATGGGAAGTCTAAGTTGCTCGAAAGTGCATTTTACTTAACTGGATTAAAGAGTGCCCACCAACGATTACATTATGGTACATTTTTCACATTCTCCCACATGAAAAAACTGGAGGCTATCACAAAAGGAAAAGGTTATTTCTGATAATCTTCATAATTTATTTACTTTGGGGTGAATAATCTATTCACTTATAGGTGAACTGAACACTGTTTTAGTCTCATTTACATCATTCCCTACCACTTCTAGCATACAGTGCTTTTTGTACTTGAGTAATCATGTGGAAATAAGGGTTTTTTAAGGGTCTCTTTCGTCATATGTATTGTTGGCTGTCATTGGAGGATGGGAGGCGGGTGCAGGTCATTGCTGTGTGCTCTTTTATGTTATTTATTGTTTAAAACTAATAAAAAGTATTTAAAAAATATCTTTCTCCTCACATACTTAACTTCTTGGTTTCCACTCTTGTAAGAGTGGCAGAGATTTTTTGCTTCTCAAATGCTGACAGAACAACTTCAAACAAAAGATGATTTTCAAAGACGTGACTGGAAAAATACAGATGCTGCTGCACACATCTTCAACAATTACCACTTTTCAAGGTTATACTTTCAGAGTCAGTATCTTATCAAATCAGAAAAATATCTGTGGCACTGAGAGAAAGTGTTACCGTGTAACAATGATGCTACGGTGAACCTGCCTGTTGCATAATTTCATCCTGTTAGACATGTATGAAAAACCTGGAACTCCCAACTTTCATCAGCTCATCTTTTATTTCAAGTAAGCATGTGTAAAAACATAAAGAAAGCCCATAAAGGGAGAAATAAATCGCATGTGTGGTTCTTACCCTGTAGCGAGAAGGCAGCCAACTCCACCGATGTGTCAAATGGACATTCTAACCTTAAAAAAAAAAAAAAAAAATTCAGAAAAATTAACATTAAAACACCAACATAGACAGTTTTCAGCCAAACCACACAAACAAAAAAATCTCCAAATGCTGATATTTCTCTATCCTGCTAGTCAACATGTAAGGCTCTAAACTGACTACCTGACAGATTCTTGTTCAAAATAACAAACAACTACCGAATGAAATGCAGCGTCTTGGGTTGATTCAGAAGTTACTCTACACTTGGTCCAATACTTGGACAATGAATGTTTTGTTACCCAGCGATAACTTATCTGTTCTTGTCTGCTCTACTATTGTCTCACTTCTCCCAAATCTGAACAATCAGACTAGATAGCCACCAAGAATGTGCTGAGCAAACAGGAGAACTACTCTAAACTACAGTTAAACATGAAAGGTTGATGGGTTGTTGTCAACGGCTGGGAAGCTGTAGTCTGTACATTAAAGAGAGTAAAAACTTTTTACCCCAAGCTTGCCACTACTTTCAGAAGAGGTAGAAATCACATACTTGCCACTGAGGATGTCCTGCTTTAACTGTAAAACAAATAGGTATCTGAAAGAAGAAACAAGACCATACAATTACTTATTGATCAGTCTTATTAACATTAGTTAAATCAGCTGTCTGGTGTCCGGCTAGACTGACACATCGTAAAGCAGAGAATAAACTCCAGTTAGCCTCTGCCTCGGCATGGCTCTGGAATAAAGTTAGCCTCTGCCTCGGCATGGCTCTGGAATAAAGTTAGTGTCTGCCTAGCCATGGCTCTGGAATAAAGTTAGCCTCTGCCTCGGCATGGCTCTGGAATAAAGTTAGTCTCTGCCTAGGCATGGCTCTGGAATAAAGTTAGCCTCTGCATGGCTCTGGAATAAAGTTAGCCTCTGCCTAGGCATGGCTCTGGAATAAAGTTAGCCTCTGCATGGCTCTGGAATAAAGTTAGCCTCTGCCTAGGCATGGCTCTGGAATAAAGTTAGCCTCTGCCTAGGCATGGCGCTGGAATAAAGTTAGCCTCTGCCTAGGCATGGCTCTGGAATAAAGTTAGCCTCTGCCTCGGCATGGCTCTGGAATAAAGTTAGCCTCTGCCTAGGCATGGCTCTGGAATAAAGTTAGCTTCTGCATGGCTCTGGAATAAAGTTAGCCTTGGCATGGCTCTGGAATAAAGTTAGCCTCTGCCTAGGCATGGCTCTGGAATAAAGTTAGCCTCTGCATGGCTCTGGAATAAAGTTAGCCTCGGCATGGCTCTGGAATAAAGTTAGCCTCTGCATGACTCTGGAATAAAGTTAGCCTCTGCCTAGGCATGGCTCTGGAATAAAGTTAGCCTCTGCATGGCTCTGGAATAAAGTTAGCCTCTGCCTCGGCATGGCTCTGGAATAAAGTTAGCTTCTGCTTTTTCAGTGACACAAGAGGCAGCATGAGCACTTTCCACAACAGCTCACAAAGAGCATCAAAACAAAACTAACAGTAATTTATTGAAAACAATTTGCCAATTACTTTGGTTATTTAAGGTTAAAGCATCACCTGTTCCATCTGAGCAACACTAATAAATCTACATGTTGTTTAAAAGAATAATATATCTGAGTTTAGACTAAAGCTATAGCCGTAAATCATGGAGAAATTCTGAAAGCACCTGGTGAGTTCCTCATGTAGGTTGTTCGGTTCTGAAGAGTAGAACTTGACTTTCATATGAAGGCAGTACGGTGGGCCAACTATTAAAAAAAAGAAACAATAAAAAGAAAAATGACAGTTATTTACATTATCAGTGTTAGCAATGTAATGAATGCTGCTAAAAACAAAGACAGAAAAACTTTAAAAAAAAAACTAACAAAAACAACAGGTACAAAATAATCAGGCCGCAAAACATGTAAAACATGTAAAACATGCAAAACATGGAAAACATGCAAAACATGGAAAACATGCATGGAACCTTTCGTGATTTAAGTTATAAAATCAAGACACTGCAGGGCTCCAGACGCACTAATTCAGATTTTTCAATCTTTTTAATTGGAGTAACTTCAAACTGTGTACCTGTGCAACATGACATTATGTTCCATGCTTGTTTTAATTTCTTGCTTTTAGAAAAAGAATCACTTTTATAGGTAAAAACATTGTAAATAAAGTGACATTGGTTTAAACAACTGTAGTGCTGTATCACCTCTAATGACACACTATAATAAACTATAATAAATGATAGAAATGTGTTGATAAGTAGGATGTTTATGTATGATGGCAGTAGGGTGTGTTCAATACTTACTTTTCACTTGTTTTTTGATACTTTTTGTAACATCAAGCCAGTGCTAAAAAACAGAGATGATGACAGTTAAAACTGCATCAAGGTTTCATAAACTGAAACTGATGTCAAATCTGGCGTCTAATTTTGTACAGATTTAATGTAAAAATACAAAATAAGCTAATAAAAAAGGAACAAAAGGAAAGGACCAACATGCAAAAGTTTGAGTACCCCAAAAGGCACCTGCTTTATAACTTTTATTGAGATCTCAGAGCTTGCTTTGCGTTTTCAGGCTGTACTTTGTTGACAAGCATCCTGATGAAAAGTTTAATGATTTGTAAACTCTCACTCTTCTCACATCTTGTGATGACAATAAAGAGACTTAGTTTTCTGATAGCCATCTGTGCTTGAAACACATTCAAAAACTGAATTCATCTTAGCCCACAAAAGAGCATAGGCTATTCAAGAACAGCAGTCAAAACGAATGGAGGCGGCGGAACTGAGGCCTCAGAGAAAAATCTCAGAATTAAATCTGACTGATCATGCTTTGGACCTAGACTTGAAATCACTGGAACACAAATACCTCACTGTTAGAAGAGCTGACAGTGAAGTCAAATACCAGAAAACTCAGGAGGTTAACATTACATTGTGTAAAAAAAAGGAGCTAGAGATGGAGAGGATCGGTCTCTGTAGCAGAAACTTCTCAATCCTCAAAATCCCACCGTGGATTTCACAATCCAGCCAAGCAGTTGGATTTTTCATGACACACTCAGTTCCCTGACCATGACATCATTATACAGCGTAGACAGAGCACGGCATGCAAGGCGGCCCATTAATCTCACAGAATGAGAAGCTTTTGGTGGGAAGAAAAGGCAGAAAATCTCCTTAGCAGGACACAAAAAAGGCAACAACAAGCTGTGATACTAAGAACTGGCCATGCAAGGTGTCCAGGTTTTTGCACCGGGTCCTTTTCATTTGTCATTCTAATACTGATAAACATGAAGCTTTTTTTTCTTGTTTAAAATATTAAAGAAGAGTGTTATTAATGACTTAGCTGTTCAGATTGCCCAAATTTAGATTTAAAGAAGTTAAATTCTGCGCCCATGCTAACACACACAGACACAACAACATTACAGTCAGTGATGTGCTCAGTGTGGCAATCCCTCCTGGAAGTTCAGGCTCTATGAGCCACAAATTATGTCAAGGAGAGGGGGGCCGTGGTTTTGTGTGTCCATGTGTAAATAGAAACAGAGACACAAGACAGAGAAAGATAACAGGGGAACTCACAGCACTTTCTAGTCTCCTCTCCCCCACATTCCTTATTACTGCCCTCCCTCTCCCACTCTTTTTCTGTCCTATCAACTTCGATATGTTCTCCACCCTTCCCTTGTGTTCATCTTTCCCTCCACCAGCCCCCACCCTCCTTCAACGCCATCATCAGTATGAAAGACAGGGTCACTGGCAGACTACTGACTTAAAACAGTTTGTGTAGGAGAACAGAGCGACACCCCATACTGACACGTCTCCCATAACAAAATCTTTTAGCCTTCCTACAAATGATTTGGAGTCAATTCAAAAGTCTGACCAAAACTTGTGGAAAGATTTGTCACATGAGTAATATCACTATAGTAAATGTTTTAGTGAACATTTATTGATCTTTTATAGAAGTTATAGGGCAAGCCATGTAAAAAAAAAAAACTCACGAATTAAGTACTTATTCAGGTACATTAACAAGAAACTATCGCAGTTCTCACCGGAACTTGAGCCGAGTCCATAAAACGCAGTCCGAAGTAGTCTTTCTCTACAATGTCCAGATGGTACATGATCTGTTCAAACAGCTCCTCACCTTTGGCTTTTTTCTGTAAACATAAAAAGACAAGATTTTAAAAGACTTGAGCATCTTTGTGATCAACTGTCTAATCATGTTGGTCTATAAACTGTGACAGAAAAGGGGAATAAAGGATGAATAAGCAAAAGGCAAAAATTAAAAATGCTCATTAATAATAATAAATTGCAGAAATAAATTTTATTCAATAGTTTGTCATGGATCATGTACGGTTAAGAACAGTAAACTCAATCTGTGGTTCCTGTGGCAGGTAAGATGTTTAAAGGATTTAAAAAAAAAAAAGGTAGAAAATAAAAATATAGACTTGAAAATAAAAATTAAAAAAAAGAGTAAAAATGATTAAATAAATACATTAAATACATTACAGTGGAAATTCAGTCACAAACTCATAACATACAATGTAAATATGGAAATACTGTGCAGAGACTCGAAAGAGTTGCCACAAGTATTTTGGCTATAAAATTATTTTGTTATCATTAACAGTAACGAATAAATTCAAACAAGCATTTTTCCTCTTTTTAAATGAATCTTGCTGTTTATAAGTACGCCTATGATAATAACCGGTCATTGAATTTCTCTAAAAACCATGTAAGGAGGTATTAACATCCCACTTTCAGAAGCTCAATAGGTGTTGGCCTGTCTGAAGAGGCCGTGCCAGGTACAGCCTGTGTTCTGAGACTGGGAAATCTTTTTCCTCACATGCTCACACAGTTACCCACCCACACACTCACAACTTGTGACCCTGACAATGCATCATTTCTATATACGTATGGCAGCAATTCACTTGTCTGTGTATCAGCTCACACAAGGGAGGTGGCAAAGTAAGCTAAACTGTAAGTAAAGGGCTGGAGCATGGGTGGCCCCATGTCTTCACAGACACGAGTGTATACACACACACACACACACACACACACAACCTCTCACACACTCTCATCCCAAGAGAGCTTCTGGCAAGCTCAGAGGGGGGGCTGGCCCCATGCTAGCTGGCATAGCCAACAAGGCATACCGCACCCTACAGTGCCCATGGAGAGAGAGTACAAAGAACCTATTGTGTGTGTGTGTGTGTGTGTGTGTGTGTGTGTGTGTGTGTGTGTGTGTGTGTGTGTGTGTTGGGGGGTGGGGGGGCGTATGTGTGTGCATGCATGCACTGCACCCAAAGTCTTGTTATAAAGCTTGCAGTATTGTCTGCTTGTTTGCAGTCTTTCTGCCTGCCTGCGAGCACACAGCTCTGCTCTCAGAGATGCTGTCAAATGTTTCACTGGCAATTTAAGAAAATACATTTTACAAAATCATCAAGGACTGAAAGTGTGCTGATGCGTCAATCTGCAACTTTTTCTAAACCTTTACTATGGACTACAAGTTTAAAAAAAGAGACAAAAAAAGATTTATTTGGAGCTGAAAGAGTAGGTGGTTACAATGTGTGTGTGTCTATGGAGAAAGGGGGGAGTGTTAAAAAAGGACAAAAAAGTAAACATTTTTAACAGAAGGAAAGTGATTCATAATCCTGTGGGGAATTGGGTGTGGACATATATCATCCAAACAGAGGTATCCCTTGGAAACAACATTTGGGTGGCCTTACGTACGACCCACACACACACACACAGGAAATGCAGTGAAGCATTTGAATAAGTATTATTCTGTGTATTTACACCAACTTGAGCATCTCCAATAAAAGAAACACCCTTTAAGATTAAGCTGGGGGTCCTCTAATGTCCGCCAGATTCAGTTAGACTGACAAGTTTATAGCTGAACTAATGGCCACATGTACAAGTAACATGTTTGCAAAAAGAAAAAAAAAAATCTACAGACCTTTTCCCACACCGACGGTGAGGCACACATGGGTTCCTCATCAAGTAGCAGCTCATTTAAAATGGTGTCAGCATGATTAATCACTTTCAAATCGAAATCTAAAACGTTGCGATTAACAAATTGCAAAGGAAAATGATTAATTAGCATGTTACGGTCTTATCCAGGTTTCAAACCTGCAGTGTTCTCGGTTTACAAACCACTTGCATCAGTCGCTATTCCTGTCACCTTACTTGTGTGACAGTCACTGACATCATGTTATATTTCAGACATTTTCAAAGACAGTTGGACTATTTTTCCATAATTGACTTAAACTCTGTGACAAAACACACAGATCTTAGATAATCTGTTGATATTAAAAAACATTTTTCTCTGCTTCTAAGGTGGCTGAAGCGACATATTTTCCGACATGCGCCGTCTGCCTGCTGGCTGGAGTGGAGTGTGTTCACCTGTGTGTAGGGGTGTAATTCTGCCGTGTGCAAAACAGAAAGTATGTAGAGAGAAATGACACGCTGTGATGTAAATAAGAAAAATAACATCACTTTTTAGTTTTTACTACAAGGAAACGTAGCCTAAAAGGACCAGGGATGACTGTTTTGGCCACAGGTTGCATCTTGAATTTATTAAGTGTAATCATTCATATCTCAGCTTTGCATCCTTGCATTAGAACAGTGGTTCTCAACCTGTGGTCCGCAAAGAGCAAAAGGGTCCCTGAAGCTTTAAAGCAAAACATGAGGTAGAATGAATATCGAAATACCTGCGTTTTACTTTACAACCTCATGAACACACCTTATAGGTCTTTAAGGTTTATATATTCATATCTTTTGATGCAGACATAACAAAATATAACAAGTAGAGTAAACAAGAAGTCTCCTTCCATCTAAATCCCTTCTGCTGTGTGAAGAATAAATAAATCCTTCATATGTCATGTTTTACAGTCCTGTGAGCCGTCTTCCACAATGATACCTTAGTTTTTTCTCCTTCCATAACCAAAAAAAAGAGAACTCTAACAAGGATGACTTGACTGAAGCTGTTAGACTGGAGGAAATAACTCTTCTTCTGTTTTAGTGTCAGAGAACTAACAGCCTCTTCTGCAACTCACAAAACCAAAACAAAGCAACACAAGCAGCAACACACTGATACGGTCAAACTTTGTTTTCAGTGCGGAAGCTGTGCTGATCGGCTGTTATGGCTTTTATAAAAAGTGATGATATTGAGGGATCTTTACGATGAAATTAATCATAGTGTTTAATACCATGATTAATTGTAAAGTTAAATAATTGTCACATGCCTACTTTACAACATAAAAAATATGGGGTGAGGCTACTTGATGACGGTTGCGTTCAATACAAGTATCTGAGTGTTTATGTAAAGATGAGAGGAAAGCAGCAAACAGACAGAAAGTAAAATAAAGCAGAAACTCCCACCAGCAGGCAAACTCACAACTTAGTAGCAGCAAATTCACTGAAACACTTGCCAACTTCTTACATGGTCTCCTCCACTTTCATTAGAGGACTGAGTGGAAAGTCTTTGTGAAAAGTCCAGTCCAGTGGACATGTGTGTCCTCACAGCAGAAAATACAACCAAAACCAGACCTTATGGGAATTTATCGATTTTCTTTGTGAATTAATAAAAAAATGTTTCACATGTCTTAAAAGTATTCGAGTAGCATAGGGTAACTTTTATATCTTGAGGAATATAAGTTTAGTAGTCAGGTCTTTAACACAAAAGAGATACAAGAATACCTGATTATCTGTCTAATGTCTCATATGTAATTCTGTACTTTAATTCCCAAAACAAGCACAAATCAGTACAACAACCTATAATTGTTTCCACCTCCACTTATAACTGTCAGGGTTTGATGAGTTTCACAGACTTAGCATAAAAAAAATATCGACTTTTTAAAGAAGAAACACACGTACACATGGTTTTATAAACCAGACTAAAAGATCTATTCATGCTTCATTCCGTCTTCAAACAGAATTGTTTATACAAAAAGAGCCTCTCGAGCTATCAAAGATCTGATAAGCAGACATTGGATTTTCTTTAGCTACTTCTCTTATCCACACCATACCAATAAACCAGCTGATAGCTGGATTTTGCTAAATGAAAAACTCTGTATGTTGCTCACAAATAAGTTCACAAAAAGTCCAAGAAGAGACAGACAATAAATGTTCAGGCTTAAGTTGCTACAACATGCTTGCTCTATTTTTCTTAAGAAAGCAAGAAAGAAAGAAATTTCAGCCCTTTTTAAAACACCTATACGATGATAACACCAAATCTGAACAAGGTTAGGGCTGGGCGATATGAACCAAATGTAATATCTCAATATTTTGTACCTGAATCACGATATACGATACATATCTCGATATTTTTTTTTGTCAAGTAACCAAAGAGACAGTTCTAATTTACAGCCTTCAGTGCTAAAAACACTTTTATTAAGGATCAGCAGCACATGTGCATTAAAACAGCTGACTGAAACTAAATACCTTTATATTAAATAAAATGCTCCTAAAACAAAATAAATTAAAAATACTTTTCAATGACCACAATAAAAAATACAGCTGTGCAAAATGCAAAAGAAAAGATGTTTTTAACTCAAAACAAGCTATCTCGATATAAACAATATTGCTTCCTTCTATATTGAGTCTGATAGTCTCGATATATTTAAAAATGTCGATATATTGACCAGCCCTAAACACGGTTTCAGTGTACAGTGTACATCTGTTTCAGCCGTCTAAAGTGGGACATTAATTATTAGGATCTTAAAGGCCTTGCCTTCAGTTTCAGTGGGCGTAACAGTATTTCTCTTTATTTTCAGGCATTGACATAATAAAAAGGCAAGATCAGCGACACAAGGGAGAAGTGAGGAGTCTGACTATATCTAATTAGGTTTGAAGAGAAAATTAAATTCACCTAGACTAAAAACTTCAAGGCTGTCTGCTTTTAAAGTTCTTTAGGAAAGTGACTACACTTTCACTCCCCTCCATTTATCTTAATGCATCTGAGAGAATCCACTTGATGTATGAATGAACATGCTGGTCCTCTGAGCAGAAATCTTCCAAGGTCAGAGTCAATAACATTTACAGAATGCTTCACACATCACTCTGTAACAGGTGTTTGCAATCTGATTAGCACAATTTGGCAAATAATTGCAGGACAATGCATTAGGGCTGGGCGATCCGGCAAAAAAAAAAAAAAAAAAAAAAAGATAACGGTATATTTTTTCACAACATACAAAGTAAATTAAATAACTATCAGATCCTTCATATGAGAAGAATAAAGTGGTTTTTGCTGGCTTCTGTTTACCGCTGTGAGGAAGCATGCAACTCAAAATGAACGTTTCCTCGCAGAGAACAGCTCAAACTGGAATATTTCAAAGAGCACCAGTAGTGGAACTTCGTTTCTAAACACCCGATTATAAATTTTCTAAATAGGACAAAGTGTTTTTTGTGGATTCAATTGACCACTGGGCAACAAATGCTGACATACCTTGCATACCAGCTTAATTTTGTCTACATCTCTTTGGAGATATCCAACCCACCACCACACAACCGACGTTGTGACCTCATCTTGGGAGGATAACCAAGTCATGCCTGGCATCTCAGCTCCATGTTCGGTCATTCCGCTTACCTAGCTCCAACTTCTCCAGCAACTTATGGAATTGGAGCAGGAAAAGGTCGACTCACACATTTCCGCCATGACTGAGTAAATCGGCTCACAGCTGATTACCATGATCGACCGGAAATTTATTGCGATCGCTAAGCACCATCTTACGATCGTCCAGCCCTACAATGCACATTATCTGAGCTGATGATCTGTGAGGTCACAAATCGAGCATCATGTCCAAATCATGTCAGAGTTACATCAGATATGTTTCTTAAAAATATGGGTAACTTTGTTAAGACCCACAAGCAGAAAAAAGGCTTTCTGGGAATATGTACTATGACTCAAGTCCACAGCAATACCCATCACAGAGATGTTCTGAGTTATTCCTCATTTTCAA
The DNA here is from genome assembly GCF_017639745.1 of Melanotaenia boesemani. NCBI lineage: Eukaryota > Metazoa > Chordata > Actinopteri > Atheriniformes > Melanotaeniidae > Melanotaenia > Melanotaenia boesemani. Next base: position 26,644,112 of record NC_055693.1, read on the forward strand.
TATACATCTCATCCTATCCAGAATATGTTCTGGTTTTTGATCATTTTACTAATGTAGCTTTGATAACATTATTTATAAAATGCAATTAAGGCCCCATCTAAATATACCCTGATATGTTTTTTCATTGGTGTTTGCTGATCTTTATCACTAATAGTCTGTCTGCTTTCTACAGCTCACTGTCCACTCAGTTACACTGAGCATGAGGAGGCCGGACAGACTGACGACTGCCATTACAAGGCTCATGTTTTTGATGAAGGTAGAGGTCCAAAACAAAGTTTAAACAAAAACACAAGCTCACAGAGAATTCCACTTTGTCTGTCAGGATGGGATACATACTTTTCATTATTTACATGTAAACTAACACGGAGAGAAAATTAGATGGACAAGGCAGCAGAATGAAAACATTTTTCCTGTCTCACACCTTTAGATCCATGTCAGCTGTTAGGAACTTCCACATCTAGCCGCTCAAACCAACAGCACCAAGATCTGGAGAATGGTGTAGTCTGACTTTTATCCTATATCCTGACATGAGGTCTATATAAATCATATTTATTAGAAAAAGGCTGCCTCCACGGGAGCTCGGGCCACAGCAAAAGCAATAACAAAACAAGCTTTGTAAATCCCAGCAATCATTTAAGCCAAACCAGAAACGAGAGAGTGAGAGCAGACAGGAGAGACGGAGAGAAAGAGCAGAAGCAGATAACATTCCACCAGAGGAAAGACTGAATGAAAACACAATGAAACCTCTCTGTGTCCACTATAATGAGCTGATAAGAGGTTACGTGGTAAGAATTTGGCAGGTCCGACACTTGCGGTAGAAAGGCTCAAAGATGGGTGACATCACTGGTAAAATATGCTTAATAAAAGAGTCTTTCTCAAGCTGCTAAGGAATTCTGTAGGGCTGAAAAACAAAGACAAAATGTTGTTTTTTTAACTATGAAAAAGTATATTCTCTTCCCATCTTCCCAGGAAATTTAGGACCATGTAGAAATTTTTCCAAAACAAGTTAAAATACCAAACTGGCTTAACTGGATTGCTGAAATTTTGGCATTTCTGTGAACCACAGAAGCAAAAATCACATGAAGGAGCAAGATATTTCTGAACTATACTTTCACATACACAAAAAGTATTTTTTATATTATGTAAAAATGTACCTAAATGCACTATAATCTTTACAGATTACCTTAACTTGACTTTCTCTAAAATTTTTAATTCACGTGTACATCTGTTCAAAAGTTAAAGTACTTATTGTATAACATGCTGTTCTTTAACAAGATGACTAACCACAAAAAAAAACAAAAACAAAAAGACATGTCTGAGTCATGAAATCAACCACTAAATGTTCTGTTTCAATTCTAACTTGCATCTAAAACACTTCATCATACACAAGACAAGAGAAAGATTGAAAAGTCACGTGATAAATGGGAAGAAGAAGAGGAAAAAAGAGAGAGAGAGTGTGGGAGGAGAAAAGTTCTGCTCTGTGATCGCTTGGTGATGAGCCCAACATGTCATGTGATGCTGTCATGTGACTGTTCTCCAGAGAGGATCATGGAATTACAGGTGATCAGCTCACACAGAAACACACTTCAGAGGCTTAACAGGACTGGTCTACTGACACAGGCGCCAGTGGTCACTGGTACACTTGCTTTCACTTTCCAGTTGATATAACCCCGAAAACTAAACAAAACGTTTGTTTCATGTCTACTTGATTATGACTTCTCATAAATCTTAACTCTTCTTCGAAGAACCACATGTAAACTTAACAGATAAGCAGAGATAAGAATAACATCATTACAGGACAGTCCACCAGCTACAGCGCCAGTTAAACCCTGTTTTAGTTTAACCTCTATATTTATCTGCCTAGCAGGTATGCGAATTGTGTTGCCTCTGCAAGTCGGTGGATGCAAAAAAAGGCCTAAATTACAGCAACCCCCCTTACCGGCAGATCAACGCTGACATCTGTCCCGTCCAGTAAGGATACACGGCAGGTGATGATAGACTTTGCATCCCCAGCAGCAGGGATGTGCGTCGTGGCTCGCTGAGCCTCTCGTAAACGGGTTTTCTCTGCATGTTTCCGGATGGAGCGCCGCCCCAAAGTCCTGCGCAGGAAACTCAGCATAATGGGCGAGCTGAAGGGTAACGGTACCACACCTGCGAAGGATGACAGCACAGGATACAATAGATTAGAAACATTACACATCCTATGTACTACAACCACAGAAATACACATACTTCATTTATTCTGTATTTATGCATTAAAATGGCCCGACATGTCAAATTTTCCCACAAGTCCTAATATTAGACATAGAAAACAAATTTGTCAAATTAAACAAAAATGTCACACGGCGTTGCATGGTGTGGATTTATGATTGGTTCAGAGTAAAGAGGAGTTTCAGTGTGAACTGCAACAACTGTGTGGTCTGTAAATCGAAGCAGTCTTGGATTCATAATTCATGTGCAGTGATATGTTATCTACTCATATATTTTGCAGTCTGTGCTCAAAGATTAGTAAACTTGGCGCAAAAATTTCCAAAGAGTTTCTTTTTCAGAGACCAAGGAGTGTATACAGGACTTCAGAACCGCTTCAGAGGTGCTGTTATGCACACAGTCCAAGATCTTCTCTGTGGTCTGCAGAGTGGAGAAGGTTACAAAAACATCTCCTAACTTGTTTAACTCCATTAATTACCAGCAGTAATTCAAGCCCACTGTCACCCACATTGGATCTGCTGGAAAAATAAGAAGCACTCTAAAGCAAGGACAGTAATACTTTGTGAGCTCACAAAGTAACCCAGGGTAACTTCTAAGCAACCTAGAGGTATTTTCACATTGGCTAATGTTAACTTCCATGAGTAAACCATCAGATAAGTACATAACAACAGTGTGGAAAGTGGCGCTGTAAGGAGAAAGCCAGGAAAGAGTTCAAAAGAAAACTTTGAGATTAGAAGTGTTAAGATAAAAAAAAATAAAAAAAGCCACTGCATTCCAGCATAACAACCTCAGCCTGGCTGGGACACATTGTGGGCTGAGTCCATTTTACTCAATCTGGCCCAGGACAGCAGAACATCCTTTAATGGATTAATTAATTCTGATTAACAGCAGCAAATTTTAAAATTTTAAATTGGTGTGTGACATGAATATTATAGGATAATGTCTCAAAAGTGGATCCAAAAAAGCAAAGTATACAAAAACTAAAACTAAAAAATATATATATTTTGTGTGGCCAAGTCACAGACCAGACGACCATCCATCGAAAATATTATGGAGGGACCTGAAAACAAGCAGTATCCATTTAAAAAGTAACCTCCAAGCTAAAGACTAGCTGCTGCTTCTGCGTAGCTAGCAGCTACTGTTGTTAATGTGTTTATAAAGACTCCCTGGCGACGTTACTGGTCAACTAATAAAGTAAATAGTAGTTACCCTATGGTACCATTTAGTGGCAAACAAGAATCTATACATCACAATCTGATATTAGTCCGTTGGGTACCTCCTTCCACCGAGAAAATGAATTAATATCTCATCCAGTTGGCATTCATAATGAGCTTAAGCTACCGACTGCCGTCGTTATCTTTATTATCTAATTACCGAGTGCTAACTTAACTTCTGATTAAATTAAGTCTTTCAGATAAAATATAACTGCCTTATGCTAAGCAATCAGTTAAAATTAAATTATGGTTATGCATCGTAAAGACTAGAGCGTTTACATACTAAATATATCTAAAAAGAAAACCAGCTAGCAATCCTTGACTTCAAAGATGTGCTTCAGGTCAGCAGGAAAATGATGAACGATGCTTTCGGGACGATTTAAATCCCAAACACTGTCTGAAGAATACCCTTAAAGTGTTTAAACATATGTAAAACAGATCTTACCATTAGACGACAACAAGAAAAGCGATATAATCCTACGACTTCATCATTAACGGCCGATGAAGAAAACTGGCCTCGATAAACACACCGGGCCTGAAGAACAAGGTGCAAGCGAAAAGCAACAGGTGTGCGCTCGTAATTACGTGCGGGCTAACCGCTACAAGCGAACTTACTAAATAGGTGAGACTCCGACCGTGTAAATTTGTCCCGTACAACAAAACAAGCATTCAGCTCTGATGGCTGGATTCGGTATACACACTTGCTCCGCAACCACTTGTGGGTCCGAGGACGTCTGGATGGTGGGATACTTACTAATAGCTCCTCTCAGGAATTCACGGTGAAAGCGACTCTGTTTTCATTGTAGACGACTAAACGGAGACGTGACGCATTTCCATGCTTTGTAGCTAGCTTTTTAAGCCCAGTTTTTTCTGCTTTATTTCCAACGCGGAACCTCCGTCCGCAGGACAATTTTCTCTCCCAGGTCCCAACAAAAAGTAGGAGTCAAGCTCTATTCAGGATGTGACGTCATGAGTATGCCTCAATAAACACTTGATTAGCATTTTTAAAGCCACAAACCATTTTTTTGTATTTATTTATTTATTTATTTATTCTTTATTTATTTATTTATTTTAGAAAACCGAAGTTAAACTCTAGTTCGCACAATTCATTTAGTACAGAGAAATTGCTCACTTGTGATCACGTGACCAGAGAAGCATCCTGATAAACCGTTCTGTATATCAAAATGAGGTAACTGAATGCGTCATAGCGATTAAAAGTTACAGTAGAAGGGTTAACCTATTTTACTCTCCGAAATTAAGTCGTGCAGCATATTCCATCTCCATTTGACAGCAGTACCCCCTTCTGGTTAGTTGGAGGTATAGTGGTTTATAAATGGAAACAGAGGACCTGTTTGACCTCTAGACCTGCTATGATTTAAAGGTCATTGAGCATTTAGGGTGGCTCCACAGATTCACTGTTTTGGACTAAATAAGTTCCTGCCCTTGTCTATTAGTATTTGAATCAGGGACACCCTCCTGGAACATCTCTGAACCTCTTGCCTTTTTCATTTTTTAATAAACATATGTTTGTCCATATTACATATTTAACCCCAAGTCCCAAAAAAAGGTGGAATGCTGTGTAAAATTTCAATAAAGGCATAATACAATAACTTACATATACCCATAATTTTATTCCCAATAGAACACAAACAACATGCCAGATGTTGAAAATGAGACATCTACCATTTCATGGACAATATTACCTCATTTTGAGTTTGATTGCAGCAACACATTTAAAAATATGCAAAAATACCATATTTGAAGAAGATATAGAAATGTTGCTGTTTTCTGTGGCTAAAAGCTCGTTGAAAATGGTCCAATGAAAAGTGGGAAACTGTGAAGGCTCCATCAATGCTCAAAAGTACAGAGATTTCAGAGCAACATCTGCTCCCATCCAGATAACATCTTTTTCAGGGAAGGCCTTGCATATTTCAGCAAGACAATGCTACACCACACACTGCATCCATCACAACAGCACGGCTTCACAGGAGAAGAGTCTGGGTGCTGAACTGGCCTGCCTGCAGTCCACACCTTTCACCAGTAGACAACACCTGAAACATTGTGAAATAAAAATTCCAGACTGGACTATTGAGTTCAGTATCGGTCCAGAATGGGACAACTTTCCTCTTGTAAAATTACAGCAACTGGTCTCCTCAAACCCCAGATGTTCAAACGGTTGTTTGTAGAAGAGGGGATGCAACACAATGGTAAACATCACTCTGTTCTAACTTCTTTGAGATGTATTGCTTTCATAAACTTAAAAAATGACCCAGTTTCAACATCTCATAATTGTTTGGTTGGGAATAAAATATGGGTTTATGAAATTTGAAAATAGTTTCAATCTGTTTTTACTTACTTTTTCTACAGCATCCCAGCTGTTTGGTGTTGGGGTTATAAATTGAGATCTGTAATATTAGGTTTTGGTAAAAAAAAAAAAAAAAGCAAAGCTTTAGACTTCACTGAATCCTTCTAGGTTCTGCTAATTCGTTATAAAGGGGCACAGTGTGCCATCTTTATGTATATTCTTACAAAACTGTGCATATACTCTTTTATACTCTTCCTTATGGAGCTACTCACCTTGTCCTAAAACACTGTGCCCTTCATTTACAATCTAGTCGCCTCCGTAAACATACAACTCTTGAAATTATTTGCTACTTACCATTAGAAAACGAAAATGTAGCAAATACCTAGTTGTTTCTATAGCCTTCACCGTCTCATTGTTTCTGTTACAGATTTAGTTATTTCTCACAAATAAGTCAAAGATCCATAAATTAGTCTTAAGCAGCAACACTAGCTTTCTCATCTGCTTGCTAATGTTGCCAAACCTCACTTTTACAGTGTGGAAAAGCAAGGTGATCTGAAGCCACGTTTCCATGCTTTGACAGACAAGCTTTAATTGTTCATAATCAAGCTTATAAACATGCTCAAGGCACCGTGAAACCATGATACCAAATAGAAACGAGCAACCGAAGACAAAGGTTTCTTTCTTTCTTTTTTTTTTTTTTTTGTGACACAGGTAGGATTTATCCAAGGGTTTAATATCGTAAAACATTTTTCATTATTTCGTAGTCCATATATATATATATATATATATATATATATAGTTGCTGTCATAGGATCATGATAAAACAACTTTTGAAAGAGCAGTCTTGAATCACATACCATTTGTGTCATATCTGAATCATCCAAAATAAAAATAGAAACAAAATATTTCTGCTCACAAATGATTTTCCCTTTTATTTTAAAGATTTTTTTCATATACAACATTGTATTTACATGGTCTAGTATTATTTACACAAAATTAACAAGTGGCACTGTGTAGTTAGGAGTTCTTTTCCTTGTTCCTTACAGGTGTCTTATTTCAAACAAAATAAAAACGATAAATTAAAAACAGAACATTTCAACAATGCTTTATATCTCTAAGTTTGCTTCTTTTTTTTTGTTCCCCCCTCCCCTCCCGTAGCAGTCCTCCCCCTACCCAATTAGAACTGATATTATCTTTACAAAAATACAACTAACCTTAGCCTTCCCCACATCTGGTCCCCCTCCAATCTACTTTTGATCAGTACCCTAAACACACAGACAGTACCGATTCGGTGTCAATAGCAGAAAATAAACAGCTCATTTCTGAATTTGGAGACTGTAGCAGCTCTGAACAAACCCATTATTAACCTTGTCACTTCAAGGTTTTATGTTTTGTTTTCTTGTAACGAATGATCATGTTTTTTTAAGCTTGAGATATTTGCCTTCAATTTATCCCAGAAGTTAAGAGAAGCTGATCCAATTTATTTTTAAGGATTACAAGCTCATACAGTATCTGCAACTTGTACTCATCAGCTAAAGGGGGGAAAAAGAAAGTTAAAACTTCTTAATTAGGCATTGAGTGGCTCGTCTCTTGTTTGTCATGTAGAAAACAAGCTGTGCTTCTGTACTCATGATATTCTGCTCAGATGTGTCATTTGCCTGGAGGCCATGCAGAGAGAGAGAGAGAGATCCGTGTATAATGATCCAAAAAAAAGGCATCTGGGAAGAGACAGTGAGAATAATGGAATGTGGATGTTGTGTGGGCTATAAGCAGAGATGACTGAAGGTTGTTTAGCTGATTTTTGTAGGGTGATGCAATACAGGAGAGATTAAGTGAAAAAATCAAAAACTGGAAGAGGAATCTTGTTGATATCACCTCTGCGTGTGTCTAATTTATAATTTAAAAGCCTAAAAACGGAGGTATGGGCACAGCGTGAATGATCCAGCCTGACTTTGGAAATCTGCTTGTTAAAATAATAATAATAATCATAAATGAGATCAGGTGAGATTAGGTTTGTGGTTTTATGGCATGATGAGCAGGCTTCAGACCAGACAGATCATGTCAGAGTTCATGTCAGAAATGGTAGACGAGGAGAAGAGGTACGGACACATTAAGACAAATTAGGTAACAAACACACACTCTTTCCATATTATACACACATACACACAGCAGTAGGTTTTTTTTTCCAGCAGAACCCATAGTAGAAGCCAATGACAGTAGGTACTGAAGCAGCTGATAAGGAAAAACATCATTCCAAATGACAGAGAGGCCTCACTCCAAAAAAACATAATGGCTAAGTTAACCTGAACTTAGAGTAACTTAAAAAAAAAAAAAGCTTTTGAGATAAAAACCCAGAACTATGTTATCTGTCATTAATTTTACAAATCTTGACCTAAAAACAACCTGTTCCTAAAAATGAAGAGAAATTTAGATCGGATGTTTTGTGCTGCCTCTTTGAACTGTTGGGTTATTCTCTGGCAGACACTCGGATACGCCCGCCGACACTTGCTTCAGGCAGCATGTCATTCAGGAATATCACAGGGAGAACAAATCGCTAGTCTAAGCAGGTCACGTCGGTTTCTTCAAGTTTAAAATGTGTTGACCTGCTGTTGGAGGAAGCTGTCAGAGTTCATTCGCTCTGTAGTCAAGATCAGTTTGCCGTAATTCTTCTGTAAATGCGTGGGAGGAAAAACAAATACTGATTGCATAAATCTTCTAGCAGCTTTCAACCACTTCTGAACTGATCGATGACGGCAAAATCTGACAGTCTAGAAGAGTGGATTATTTGGGTTGGGTAAAGCGGACCAACTTAAAGCCATCTTAAACAGAGGGAGGATGATTTTTCACATGAGACTGAGCTTCACTGTTTGTGTCTGGCTCATGGACACTTCAGCAGGAAGCTTGCTGCACTAACACTGAACTGACAAAAGAAATTTAACTGATCTCAGCCTTGTTAAGATTTTAGGTTAGGCTGCATGTTTACCCGGGGATGCTCCCTCTCTCTTATTTTTTTTTTGTATTTTTAAAGGTACTCGTGACAAATAACTGATCAATGCTGGGACTGTTTGCAAAAGTCAAAGCGAGATTCCCAGTAAACATTCGCCCTGAAGATTGTAAACCGATGACAACCAAACGATGGCCACGTGTGTGAGTGTGTAAGCTCAAAAACACAGCACAAAGCGGGAGAAAGTATCCAACTTGCCACAGCGTTGAACAAGAGGTGAAAAACAAAGTGCTTTCAGCAGTCCACCTGTCAGTCTGTGCTGTCAGAAAACGCAGACAAGAAAGCTGAGAAAGATCAAACCAAGTACAATAAATTAAATAACTATTCTTTTTTCCCCCTCCCCCTACAAAAAGCAAAAAAAAAAAAGAAATAAAGTAGTTAGAGGGGGAGGAGTCACACTATTTTACTACCTAAGATTTAATCAGGAAAGCATGAAGCTCTAGACTCATACAAAGAAAACATACAGCTTTTTTTTGTTTTTTTGTTCAGTGGACAGGGTTCGACACAAACTAAAACACAATAAATACTCTTTCTGAGGAACAAAAGATAAGTTTCATCTCTTTATCAGCTAAAAGGACACTAAAAAAAGGCAGGTCCGTCTGGCAGACTCGCTCTGAAGGGGAAAAAGTTACCCTTTTGGGTAAAAAAGCAAACAAAACCCAAAAGAAAAAGAGGGGTGGGGGAGCTTTCATCCACAGAGGAAGCCCCTCCTCTTTGTACTTATGGCACTACAGCGATTCCCCATCCACATTTTATTCTCTCGCACCTTTAACTTTTTATTTGTTGTAGACTTCTTTTCTTTACCCTGATCATTTCTGACCCCCTAACGGTACCTTTTCCACACGGCTGGATTTCTTTGTTTCATCTTTTTAAATTTTTTTGTTCATGGTTTTCTGGTATTTTTGTCCTTTTTCCATTTTTTTCAGCATAAAGTGCAACAGTGCTTTTGTTCTCTCCTGCAGCCCCCTCCAAATCCAGCCTCCACCTGGTAACCCCTGACAACGTCCGCAGGTCAGGCATCACGGGTTAGCAGGATCGGGGTCGGGATCCGGGTTTGCGCTGGTCTCGCTCGTCATGCTGGTGGCGCTCGCGACGCTCGGCTCCTCCGCTTCTTCCTCTTCTTCTTCTGTTACTTCTCCCACATCCAGCACCTCCACTTCCTCATCATCGTCATCCTCCTCGTCCAGTCCTCCCTCCAGCAGCTCCACCACGGTCGCCTCCCCTCCCTCTGCTGCCGCCAGCGCCTCTTCTTTGTCTTCTCCAGCTTTCTGCTGCTCCCTCTTCTCCTCCTCATCGTCCTTCTCATCTCTTGGCTTTTCTCTCTGCTGGTAGACGGCCGTTTTGAGTGGTTTGACCAGGCCTTCCTCGTAGACTTTCAAGATGGCCTCGCACACAAAGCGGTACTGGCTCTGATGAAGAAAAAAAACAAAGCAAAAACGACAAAAATTAAAGAGATATTGTAGCTGGTGTCTTCAATATGCTGAACAGCTTCCCATAATAATAAGCAAGTCTACTTACAGGTGTTTGTATCATCATTGCCCTCTGATCTCTCATGGTTCTGACAATATCAAGTGGATACACTGGCTGACTGCACTCCATTAGACACAACGCTGTCTCCATGGTGATCAGAACTCCTGTCCGACCAATGCCCGCACTGGAAAAAGCAGCAGGGGGCAGAAATGTAGAGTTAATCATAAAGATTAACTTCAGTTCAGTCGGAGATGGAATCTCAGTACTGATGTTCTCGTCTCGCCCCGTACCTGCAGTGCACCACCATCGGCTGGTCCTGTCCGGCCCGTTTGCTCCGTACCAGAGCCACGAAGTCCAGAAAATCAGTGGAATCGTCGGGAACGCCATGGTCAGGCCAAGCCAGGTACTGAATCTGAGTCAGCTCTCTTTGCTGCTCACTCTGAACCAACACACACAAAAAAAGAAGAAATGACTTCTTAGTTGCTGGATTTTACTTATGAATAATTTACTAATTCCTTTCAGAAACTAACCAATCCTGAAATCAATGCTGGTTACTGAAGGTGTTTATGTGGGAAAATGGATTCCAAACTTATGAAACGGTTCTGATTTTTTTTTTCCACTTCACTGAAATACATCGTTATATTGAGTAAACCTCAGATTTTAAACATAATTTAACAATAGATGTGTTCTACGCTGCTACATTTTACACGCAACATTCGCAAACACAGCAGGCAATGTATCTTTGATACTGCCTTGCTGCATCACCATGGTAACACATTTATCTCCATAGCAACAATCACAGGCAGAAGGAGACTGCTAATTGCCTCTTAGTTTAGGGATATATCTTTTAAGGACACACTACAACACTCTGGGAAGTAATCAGGAAAACAAATGGCAGAAAAATGCTTCCTGATCCACCTTATAGAGCTCTGGATGTGGAAGTTACAGGTTGTATATCTAAATGACAGGTTTCGTATTCTATAAAAGTTGTGGGTCTCTTGATGGAAGCATTACAGAGGCTTCAACAAGACAATAAAAAACAACTTTTATCTTTTTTTCCAGACTCATCATCCCACTCTCCGTTCCTCTGGTTTCTCTGTTTCTCTCTGTAATGTGACTGACTGGGGTGGTTGAGTTGTCATGGTAACCAGATCCCAATATGTGGCCAGCTTGCGGCAGCAGGAGCCAGAAAAAGAACAGCCCACACCGGTCACTATGGCAACACACCTCCTCGGGGTCCTAAGCAAGCTCATCCTTCCTCAGACACTGCCCCCTCCCCCTCCTCTTTCTGATTGGTCCCCTGAGTCCTTCGCCCTCCTATCCAACCTGCTCTTCCTCCACACACAGTTCTCTCATTTCTGTGTGTGTGGTCACCTGCGTATGCACGAGAGTCATCTCGCGGACAAGGAAAGCAGAGTTGCCCTCTTCGTTGTGGCATGTGACCGTAAAGTCCCCGTAGGTGGCGCTGCTGTCCGGGTTGGGCCAATACTGGTGACACTTCACCTTTAAAACACAGACATTTAGTTCATTACTAAACATTTAACAGATGCCACCTGTTACTGTCAGCTCAGTCTGCAACTCTTCAGCTAAACATCTGTTCCTTGCTATTACATTTTTACATCATCTCAAATAAAGCATAAATAAAACCATTAAAATTCCTGGCAGAAATGATTTGTTGTTACAGAACGCGGGACTCAGATATATTTGTCTGCATCCTGGCACTATTTTCTGGAGTCATCTTTGTTATGTAATGTTTGTTTCAAGCTATTAATGTTTAGCTCCTTCTGCAATCAATAAAAAAAAAAAAACAACATACAAGCTGCAGAAAAGTCTTCATTGAATGTGATATTGCAGTGTTTTCCTAACAATGAAATATTCTGAAGGTGGAGTAAAAGGAGATAACACACAGCTTCTGGTTTAAGTCACAAAAGGGACACAGTGCTTTATAAGAGCTCGAGTCCACAGAGGGCCGGTTTACAGGCCTTGTCCTTGAAGAGTGCTGTTCACATACCCGCCCCCTCTCGACCTGCGTAGTCAGCATGACCACCATGGATGAGCCCTGCTCCCAGGTCATTTGCCAGAAGTCAGGGCAGGTGTTGGGCAGTGGGCCCTGGCACGCTATGTAGCGGTTTATCAGGCTGGAGGCTGGAATCTCCATCTGCACATAGAGGGACACAGAAAATGAGTTGCAGAGGTGTTAACTTTACAGAGGCACAAATGCTATTTTGCATCACATCTGTCCTGATAATGATTCTTACTTAAAAAGTCAGACAAATACATCTTTGGATTACATACCCGGATAGTGACAAATGAAATATTTGGCTACATAAATAGTCAACTAAATGCACCAAGTTTGCTCGATGCCAGACAGACAAAACCAGTCATGTTATAGATACAAGACTTTAAGCTTAAAAATGCATTCAGGCTGAATGAATTCATCAGTATAGGAAGGTGTTTTGATAGTTAGCTGAATGCACGACACAATGCCTTATAGAAACAAAATGAGAGAGAACTGAAGAATAACTCACATTAATGTAGTTTGCATTGATGTAGTCATCTGTGCTTTTCAGGATGACCCGTGTGGCATCATCTGTCAGAGAGAGAAAGAAGGAGAAGATCTCATTTAACAGAGAAAAAGCAGAGGAAGCACACAAAGATGGAGAAAAACAGCTGGACGAGGGGAAGAGTGTGACAGGAGGAAGTGAAGGTTCATGTAAGAACACATGTGAATGCAAACAACAGACACAGCCAGTCACGTTTGGTCACGTACAAGGAGAGATGTCTCTGTAGCGATTTTTGGAAACGTTCTGAGGTAATTTTGCACACAGCATGGTCATCCCCGGCCTCTTCCTGTACAGTTGCTGTGGAGGAGGAAAGATCAAAGAGGTGAAACATCTTTTCTTCTTTCACTTGGTGGGTAAAAGTGCTCACTTTAAGTGGATTTCAGCAGTTGTGTTTTGCTGAACTATAAAAACAGAAGTAACAAAAAGCAGCTTAAATGGAGACAAAAGGACAGGAAGTTTCCTCACATCAAACTGTGCCAGTATGGCTCCGCTGCTCAGGCCTTCCTTCAGTGTGACCATGGAGTCCCTCAGAGCATGATGGTCGAGCTGGGCAGGGTCCTGCAGGGACTTCTCAGGGATGTACTGAAAATCAGGCTCAGAGTCTGTCTTCTCCTCCACCACATCATAAATGGCTGACCGGGACGGGAAGAGAAAACACTTTAATAAATACATAAAATGTCCTTCAAAGTCTAAATTCTCATATATAAACTGAGAGGTTCAAATACCAAGAACTCAGTGTTTCAGTATGTTTCTGCTGATGGTGATTAAAAGAAATTCTTTGGCCTCTTTTTTGTCAAGTCAACTTTATTTATAAGCACAACTATAAAAAAGATATGTTGACCAATGTGCCATACAACTAAGAGAAATAAAATACACAAAAAAAGGAGGAATAAATAACAATAAAACAGATAAAACAAAAGAAAGGACAATAAAAAGACAAACATGAAACTAATATTCATCAAGAAATGCCAAAACTCAGCCTGGTTTAAAAGCTAGAGAGTAAAAATGAGCCTTTAAACAAGATTTTACAGGCTGATCAGAAAGAACTGAGACGCATAGAACCCAAAACTTAATAAATATCACTTGTAAATAAAAAACTGAGATTGAGTCTGAACCGTTTAAAGCCCAGAAATGTCCATCTTCTTTTTTATTATAATTCCAAAAATGTTTATAACCTCAAAATTCAAATGAACATGCACCACACAGACTAGATCAGGGGTAGCCAGTGTTGGTCCTCGAGGGCACCAATCCGGCAGGTTTTCCAGATTTCCCTGCTCCAGCACACCTGACTCAAATTAAATGGATCCAACAGCCTATAAGGATCTCCACAATGACTCGTTAGTTTAAGTCAGGTGTGTTGGGGCACGGAAATCTGGAAAACCTGCCAGATTGGTGCCCTCGAGGACCAACGTTGGCTACCCCTGGACTAGATCTTTTAGTCATATAAGCAGCTGGAACAACTGACCAATCAAAATCAACTTAGAAAACACCTCACCATTTGGTCTGACCAATAGGATGAGCTCTCCAGAATGGCTCTCACAGCTGGCCTTGATGAACATGACCACCTGGTCATGAGTGTGATCAGAGATGTCCCGTCCATTAATTAAGACCACCTGGTCACCCTCGTTGAGACGAGGTACACATAGGTCAGCCTGCAGAGGAGGGCAGGGACAATCGAAAGAGTAAATGAATGCTAAAGCTAAGCTAGCTGTTGCTAGCTGATGCTACAGTGCACCTTGATAGAACTTACTGATGTTCCTGGAGCCACCCTGGACACAATAATAGGCATCTTCTGATCAGCTCCACCCTGAAGACAAAAAGACACATTAATAAATCAGCATGATCCATAGCCCAAGAGACCAAGTAACATTACATCAGGTAAGTGAGATGGAGTGATCTGAAGAACACGTTCCAGCTTGATTCAGCTCTAACCTTGACGTTGAAGCCAAAACGTCCATGTTCATCAGGTCTCATCTTGATCAGGACCAGATTATCATGGGGGACGACTCCATTTAACTGAAAGACAAGAATTCAACAGAGAAATCACATTTACATCCTGCTACATCATCCCTCTGTGGGTGCTCACAGCTCAGTGTGCTTTGGTGTAATCTAGAGGTGCAGCTCTAACCTTCTGTTGCATTAAGTTAGTGGTTTCCAAACTGGGGGCAAAGCTAACTGGCACAAATGCTGCAGCCTCCTCTAAATGTAAGGCTTGAAAACGGTCAGAATCTTCATAAATAAGAAAGGATAAAGGGGTTTTTGGTGAATCAGTTCACCGCTGTGACAAAGCACCTACATGCTAAAAATCAGCTTCTCTCATCGAGTTAATGCCAAATTCAGATTTTAAATGTGGTGTGAACAACAACTTTGTTCATGCGTTAATGCATAAAAAACATAACGTGCCAATTCCGCAGAATAATTTCTTTTCATTAACGCGTTAATTTAGACAGCCCTAGTTTTTATTCACATTGGTATGGAGTTATGTAGTATAGGAACACTTATGAATACTGAGCACTAGTACACACACGTTCTATCGGACCGGTACCTGATACTGGTATCGATGCTTCCGCAGTGGTGAATCAACAACAGACATTTTAACAATCACTAGAAAATATGGTGAGGCATATCTTGCTCTGGTCATGGCCAAGTAATTATTATTGTGGATGAAAAAGGGGGCTCTGCAGCAAAAGTTTGGGAACCACTGCATTAAGTGAACACTTAAGAAATGTAATGATTCATTAATGGCCACCAGGGGGCAGAAAAAAAATTAAGCATTTGCGATGTCACCTCACGTGACCGTAAACACATTCTTTTCCAACATACAGCACTGTGCAGTTTGAGCCACCCCCTCATTTCTTTAGATATTGTCAAGAAAATGGGAAATGGGTCAATTTTTGATGCCACGGTGCTTCAGTTAAGGTCAGGTCTCTGGGGAGTATTCATCCCTCCATAAAACCTGTTTCTAGCCAGTTCTTGTGTTATTTATTGCCCTGTTTCCCTTTCATGGAGACCATTAGTTATGACGCTTTCATGAATAGAAGATGGACCAACTGAACGTTCAGATGCATCACTAAGGTCCTTTTGTTATTTCAAATTCTTAAGGAGAGATCTCAGATGTTTTCATCACTTCCTTCATTTTATAGGAGCAAAAATACAATTTTATGTCTGTCAAACAGAGCTGCTGTAGACATGTTCTGGCACAAATTAGATGTCCTTATTAGACGGTTCTTTACTGTTTATGTGTAGAAGCAACACAGGTTCATCCCTTGAGTTAGGAGCATTTTTTTAATGCGTGAAATTTTTATAGGTCAGTGTTTAGGGCTAAACAAACAAAGCAAAACCCACATTCCTCCGAAAATGGTTAGGTACAAGAACTGACCTGTGGGTATCTATTTATCTTCTAAAGTATATTTTGAACTGTCTTGTACATAAAGTGCTATACAAATAAATTTGCCTTGCCTATAAAAAAACAATACTTTGAAAACCTGCTTTAAATGCAGTTTAATGAGTTTTTTAAATTCTCATCAAGTAAACTTAATATTTTCAATTCCATTTCAATGTACAACATGAAGCTTTGCACTCACCGTGGTTTTGTCAGTGTTGACGGGAACATCGTACATCTCATTGATGTGGTTGTCCAGGAGGCTTTGCTGGGAATGGGCCTGGATGATCTGGCTCAGAGTCTTCCTGCTCAGCTGCTTCGGGGGCAGAGCTGGAGGCTGGCCATCCACCCCATCAGGAGACCTTAGGGAGGCAAACGGAGGCAGAAAAAAACAAAGTGAGGGCGGAAGATGAAATGACAGAACTGTAAGTCTGACATGTTTCTTTAGTAAAGATTATAAATCTATCCATCTATAATAAAAACAATGCATAAAATTTAATGACATTAATTCAAATAAAATGAAGGGAAATTATAACGTTGATGCACTAATACGCTCCACAGCTGCAGAGTCATCAGAGTATTCTTCTAGGTGACAGAGTTGTACTGAAGTCTGGGGTGTACATTATGAAAAGAAATGCTGGGAGGACGTTATTTTCAAACTGACTTTTACGTTTATGTTTATATGATGTTACAGATTTTGAAGTCACGGTTGAGCCGTGAGAGAGAAATGTACAAAAGCAGAAAAGAAATAGGATGAGAAAGATTGAATAAGACAGAAAAGCTTAATAGTGCTGCAAGTCATATCGTAACCCCAACAAAAAGGGTGCAAAAGAAAGGAACCCCCCCCCGCCTATAATCATTGAGACAATAAAAGCCAGTCAGTGGACACGCTAAGACAACTCAGCCAGTCAGTTAAGGCTTCCAGCAGCATCTTGGCTCTGGTGGGTCAAACTCAGCCGTTTCACTGTGTGAGAGAGAGCATGAACCAGCTCTCCTTGGGGGCGGGGGCACCAGTCAAAGAGCATTGCCTTTGTTTTGCCTGCTGCTGGTGCCACTTTGTGTCTTTAAACACATGCACACACTCCAACTAACAGTTATTATGGGTCAAAACTGGGTCAGGCTCTCAGATGGATTGCGGTGCACAGCAGACCTGAGCCAAGACTGCTCATCATCCTCCGTTACTCCATTCCCTGAAAATAACACGTGTGATAAATATGCAAACATCTGCATACATTAGCCTAACTTAGGAAAGGCCTTGGGAAAAGGAGAGTTAATCATCTATAAAGGCCATATTTTAGTTTTCCTTTTTGCTTGGGTCCAAATACTAAAACTTTAAGAAAATTTTCTAGGATGGAACAGAATAAAATGAGCTTGTAGTGATGGAAAAAAAAGCCCCCACGTTCCCTTAAAACTAGAGCAAGATAAAGGAGCTGATCACTGATCACAGACTGCTGGAAGAATGATCAGCTGGTACAGATCGCTGATTTAAATGATAGATTTTCTATTAAATGCTGGGGTGAAAACGTCCTGATATGGCTGTTGCTCACACTCACATCATATCACTCTTTTAAACCACAGCAGTATGTTCTTAGTTAGTGGAAAAAATATTTATCTTAAGTATATTTTTTGAAGCTAAAAGTCATGTTTTATGAAATAAGAGCTAGAATAAATGTGAATGGGAACAAAACTTAATTACACAGAGGAAATAAACTGAAAGCATTGGGAGACTCATTTTATCCATCATGTATCACCAAATTTAGCTGGTCCCAGACCACTAAACAGTGGAGGATTATACAAGTGCTAAGACAAAAAACAAACAAAAAAAACCTTGATAAACATATAACATCAGATGGTAATCAGTGAGGACACTGAACATATTATTTTGTGCCATAATACTGAATGCAGACTTTGTTTAGTTTGAATTAAAGCTCCTGTTTTCTGATGATTGTGGTCGACTGATTAATTTCAATGAATTGCAGTTTTTTTCTAATTCACACAACAAAAAGAAGAGATGTGTGCATATAACTGATATAACATACAAATACAGCTGGTTAGAAATGACTTAATATCATCTGTAACTACAGCCACTGACCACTTTGTTAGGTCCAACCTTGCTAGTACCGGGTTGGACCCATTTTTGACCTCTGAACTGTCTTACTTCTTGGTGTCATAGATTGAAGAAGTTGTTGAGAAACATTCCTCAGAGATTTTGCTCCATATTGACATGACAGCAACACACAGTTGCTGCAGGTTTGTCGGCTGCATCCATGATGAGAATCTCCCGTTCCACCACATCCTGCTCTACTGGATTGAGATCTGGTGACTGTGGAGGCCGTTGGAGTCCAGTGAAGTCATTGTCATGTTCTAGAAAGCAGCTGGAGATGATCTGTGTTTTGTGACATGGTGTATTATCCTGCTGGAAGTAGCATCAGAAGATGCTACACTGTGTTCATAAAGGGATGGACATGGTCAGCAACAATTCTCAGGTAAGCTGTGGTGGTTAAACCAGGCCACGTTAGTACTAAGGGATCCAAAGTGGGCCAAGAAAATATCCCCCATACCATAACACCACCAGCAGACTGAACCATTGATTCAAAGCAAGAAGGAACCATGCTTTCATAAATTTATGCCAAATTCTGACTCGAACATGGATTCGCTGCACAAATGACCTGTAGCCTCTGTATTTGCCCCTCTGTTGCCTTTCTAGCATCTCCATCCACCCTTCCTCTCTTCTGACCTTCGACATCAACAAGGCATTTTGGTCCAGAGAACTGCTGCTCACTGGACATTTCCTGTTTTTCAGACTGTTCTCTGTAAACCATGCAGATGGTTGTGTGTGAAAATCCCAGCAGATCAGCATTTTCTAAAGTACTCAGACCAACAACCATACCACTTTTGTGTTAACAAGCAGTTAAACAGATGTGCCTAATAAAGTGGCCATGAGTCTGTTTGCTCATTAGCCTTGTGCAAGTAACTTTAACATCTGTCTCAAGACTCAGGTTGAATGAGTTTATAAAAACCCACCCTGACATTGGGTACTTGTTATGCTTGTAGTTCTGACACCATCAGCTGAGCACAAGTTGTTTTTTTTTTTCTTTTGTTTAGGTTGTTTGTGTGCATGAGTGTGTAATCTTACTGGGATATAAAGCATCCATAGTCCAAAATAAATAAGTCACTCAACTATATATCTGCGTAGTCACAGCTTTTCTCTATAATATAATAATAATAAAAAAAATCTGCCCTTCAGATTATTATTATTGTTATTATTTTTTAGTAAACAGAAAAAAGTACTTAGCTGGCCAATAATGATCGGTTCCTAATTGGTGCACCAATAATAAAGTTGCAAGCTATTTCTAACGTGTAATCCCATAATTTTCCCCGCTGGAATACGTCTGTATTTCTAGAAGCCTTCACAAAATTTCCCTAAACGTAGAACATATGTTGATTTTCCAAATATTTGCTAAACTGATGAAGTGCTTAAAAGTTTATCCAGGTCTACTCTGACTAGAGCTGGAGGAAAATCAGGAACATTTGGGAAAATCTGGATTACAGGCCTGAGCAAAGTGGTGAATCCGGTAATCGGCTGAGATAACAAATATGTAATCGTGTTTCCATCTTTAGCATTAAGAACGAGGTTCTTACAGGAAAAATGCAGATTTATATCTGGTAAAAAGAAGAAGCAGTTATTTAGAAGCTGATCTGAATCAGGCTCAATCTTTTACAGACATAACAGGGCAAACATTCAAAAACAAACTTAGTTTCTTTTGACAATAATTATCCTTTAGAAATTGAAACTAGGAAACTATTTTGTAATATTTGCAGCCAAACCGGAACATCTGAGTTGAGGAAAGTCCAGTAATGGACTGATTTGGGCCTCAGAGGGACTTCTGGTCTTGTTGTTGGGGTTTTAATAGCAGCAAAGAGAAACTAATCCTCTCCATGGAGGGAAAATGGTCTCAGTGAGAATCTTTAAGTTTGCAGAATCTAAACTAAATCTGTGTCTGACTGGCTGCTTATCCTTATTATCAATCCACATTTACGTTTTTGTAGAAGTTCATTATTTAACAGAAAACTCTGCTTGTTATAGAGGTAAAAAGCTGTGTTTTCTGAACACAAACCTGGGGAAATATGACTAACAAACCCCAGACAGCCAATCAAACAGCATGCATGGATAAAGTGTGCGCTGACTGAAGCAGAGAGCAGGTGATTATGTCATCTTTTGGCCCTGAAACAGAGTGATGAGCCACTAAACTTGGCATTTGTTTGTCTGTGAGGAGCTGCCACTTTGATGTTACTTAACCACTCCAACTGAGAAATGTTCCATCTTCCCAGCTCCTCTCATCCGAACTCTACGGCTCCAGACTTTAAAACTGCAATTTGGGACTTAAAAGAACTTTACCAGATATTTTATAGTATGTGAGAATGTGCAGCCAGCACAAAAAGTAACTCCTGGTTCAGCCCTGCCGAACAACCTCTCCACCTCCACCCTACTATAAACACATTTTATGGGCCATTTTTCAAAGGGTTCATCTTTCCAATGGGGCCAGCTAAGTGACACTGGGAGAGGGTGTGAACTCTGGGGTGAAGCCACAGACACTGAAAGACATTCAAAGAAATAAAAATAAAACAGTCATGACAGCAGACTGAAACTAGCCCTGATGAGGGATGTGTCATTTCTAAATTAAAGGGTGGCTGTTCTCAGGAGACGTTTTATTTATGAAGCAGTGAAATTATGATCCAACAAACTGATGTTTTTCCCAAAGAGAGACAGCTTTAAACAACATGGTCAGCATCAAAAACAAGAAATCAGGAAAAGATGGGGGAAGAAATGAAGGTGTGATGTATGGAGGTGAAGTCAGAGTTTAATGAAATGTCCTGCAGGGCGGAGACTCACGGTGTCGAATCCAGGCTGATGCTGTTGGCCTGCGTGGACGATGCCGACTTGTGATTGGAGGAGAAAACGGGTAAGCTGGGTGAAGCGTGGATCACGTGATCAACCAGGTGGCCAACTGATGACGGACGTAGTCGTGTGCCTTCTTGTACAAACAGCGAGTTCCTGACAAACACACAAAAAGAAATGAGAGGTTTGAATGCCGCGAAGAAAACCTGGAATGTTCTGGGAGTGGTGGAGGTGTGATTAATTTCAGGATAATTTTATTATTTTAATATGTTTTGCTGATATTATTATGGATATTTATGTTTTTTTTTGTATGACTGCAGTCTTGTCTGTAATGATTGTTGATTCGGTACTAAAGTACAATTTTCCTTACAGGTGGCAATAAAGTCTCATCTCATCTTAACTTGTTACAGGGAAAAAGTTTTATTATTGAATGGGTACTATAAGCCTGGTATTAGGGCTGCATGATTCAAAATTATAAACAAAATTATTTTAGAACTGTAATTATCCTTTCTTGTAATCTAGCATGTCTTATAATTATATATTAAATTATAATAAAAAATGTATGATTATAATCCTAGAATTTTTAATTACAATTCTTCATTTATATTTTCAAATATTTTAATAATTTATTGTTTTTCTTTGGGATTAAGTAAAATATTTATCCATTTAATTTCTTTGTGATCAGTGTTAACAGATTTTTTTCCTTGATTATTCAGATTTTTATGGGAAAAAACAAAACAAAACCAAAAACACATAAAAGTGTAACAAAAAAATTAACAAAAATTAGGTTCATGTGGGCATCGCCGCTGATTTCCACCCTGCTAACTGTGATGGCGTCTCTATACAGGAGGAAGCAGCGGTGCCCATGGATGTCCTCTCCAAAGCAAGCCTTTGTCATATTTTAGGAAAATCACGAAAAATCTAAAAAACCATAAAAAGCTAAAGCGGTGCCGACAGCTCCAGCATCCATTGTGGACCACATCAGCTTTCAGAGATACACAAGTCGTCTAGCTGAGGTAAAGACACAAAAACCCAGAAAAGTCACCACTGCAGAACAACATCCACTTTATGCTTTACAACGGTGGACCAGCAGGAAGGTTTGAGTTTTAAGCAGGTCGACTGAGTCGGATTCTGTTTAATTCTTGGGAACAACTTGCTCATGGTTCGGTTGTAGAGGCCGCTGCTGCAAAGGCTGCAAATCTGCCCGTCATCTGCACAGTCAGTCCCATCATATTTTCCCTTATGAATAGAAAATATGTTCTAATAGAAATGTTTCTGAAATGCAAATACTATGACCTATTAAAATGAAATAGTTCAAACTCATAATTTTTTACAATCTTGTCAGACAGGAAGAAAATGCAGCGCAACCTCTGAGTCACACGCTTGGTTTGCTTCTGTTTTACATTCCTATTGACGTAGTACAAATATCTCCCATTCATTTAAATGTGGGAAGCTAAAATCCTGACTGAGCCCCACCAGATGTTAGAGTGAGACCAAGTGATTTATTCAAAAACTACACCAGAATTGTCATAAATCTATGACATTTTCTTCATTAAATGGTCAAATAAAATGACTCGCAAGAAGTCATGTGATAACATCCTTAAAAAAAGTCTGCATTGTAGTTTTATAGTAGACAGAAAAGTAACAACATAAAGCACTTCATCATTTAAGATTTTTGGTTTATTTCTCAATGAAAACTCACTGGTTGGGTGTGCCGGGTGGCGAGCGAGTGGGCAGACTCTGGGTCTCCAGTCTCTCATCTGATAGGCTGTTTCTGCTGACTGACTCCCAGTCAGTCCCGCCCACTAACTTCCTGGCCAGTGGTTTGCTGGGAGACCTGCTCAGACAAACACACCGAATCACTGAATTCATTTCAACAGTACGATGATGCTCAAAGTGAAATGAACTGTCTGTTTTCCACTGGTGATAATACAGCACAACGTCAAGTTGATCGATGCTGATAGCTGAAAACATCTGAGCAGAGTTTTAAAACAATCAGCTCAACTTCAACCTGAACCAAAACAAGTGCTACATACAAAGTTCTGAGTACAGTGAAGGTAAACTCTACAATAAAGAGGAAATCTGATGCTTGCTATGTACAACAAACAGGTACCTGGCAAACACTCTGTCCTTGATTCCTTTCTCCTTTCCGTACTGCACAGACTGCACTTCTGTCCGCCCACTAAAGACAGAAACAACAAAAACAGCAGTTAAAGAGCAGATAAAAAGTACATCGTTTCATCACATGTAAAATAACTACAGTTTTATTAGAAGTGGTTCTTTTCCTGAAAATGAGCCTGACAGTTTATTTGAGTTTAATTACTTTTATTTGGTCCATGTATTTATGATGGCTACCTCACATATTGAGTGTTTGTTCTGAGTGTGGGTCATGCATACAGGATGAGATATAGAGGTGAGGAGTACAGGCGGTGCACGGGTGAGTGCAACTAGATATCCAACCACTGATGTGCTTCATTTTAAGGTGTGTAATACACACACACACAGGGTGTGCTTGTGTGATAGCTTAGCAATCACTTTTTATTTTGTGAGCTCAACACCATTCAAACACTAACGCCCCCTTTGTTGACTCCATGTTCAGGGCTTGTATTTTACATATCTCAGCACTTAGTTCAAGTTTACTAGGGATGCACTGATACCGATACCGGTATCTGGTATCGGCCTGATACTATGTGCATGTAGTCGTACTCGGTATCCATAAACGTGTTCCGATACTACAGAAACTGATACCGATGTGAAAAAACTAGCAAAATTAACACGTTAATGCAAAGAGATTAAATAAGTGAATTGTAAAGGGATTTATTGGTACTCATATCAGTACTCGATATCGACAATTACTAAAATGTAAGTACTTGTACTTGGTTTGAAAAAATGTGGTGTCGATGCATCCATCGAATTTACTTGTGTCCCCTAGTGGACTCTTTTGGAAACAGTCAATGTAAACCTGAGGTTCAAAAGTGAGAAAATTTCTGGCCCAACGTATGAAATTTTATAATTTTCTCAAAACAAGGAAATAGTACTTTATCTTGCAGTAATTAGACCTATTTTAGCTCTTTAAAAAAGCCCAAATTCACAAGTCAAAAGAGTTATAGTTG
Organism: Melanotaenia boesemani; assembly: GCF_017639745.1. Taxonomy (NCBI): domain Eukaryota; kingdom Metazoa; phylum Chordata; class Actinopteri; order Atheriniformes; family Melanotaeniidae; genus Melanotaenia; species Melanotaenia boesemani. The sequence continues at coordinate 26,668,272 of NC_055693.1, forward strand.
ATATCTCAAGGGCAAAAACACAACATCAAGTAAAACATCAGACAAGGCTCGCTCATTTTGCATCACTACTACTCAATAATACATCACAAGACTCTAGATGCATCTCTCACGCTTACATTTCATTAAACGACGGAAATGAAAAGTGTTACCAGTGAGTTAAAACAAAGCTGACACAATGTTATGACCCAGTTAAGAGACAACTTTTTATTTTCTCTCAAGCCTTCAGCTGTGTGAACACATAAAACGTGCTGCTTTGTGACAGAAATGTGCTGATAGAGAGGAGTGGAAACAGCTTTTTTGGTCTGAAAAATTAACTCTGACGGCCAATGTCCACCGGGTCAATGTCCGTGTGCGCCTCTGTGGCGGGTCAATTTATACCGAGTCCGTGTCAAATGCGGAGCGCCTGCGAGTGCAGTCCATGTAGCTGAATCCCCGATATTACGAAATCACAGGAGAATTGTGATTTCCAAGGTAAACATGTCGTCCATCATGAGATAAAGAAAACCATGACACCCCTGAACGACCTGTTTACATAGTCCAGTAATTGTAAATCTGAATGGGGGCTTTTATTTTGAAAAAACTTTTACACTGCTCCCGTGACTGATTTCCTGTCAGGCCCGATCTGAACTGCTGAGGTTGACACGTTCTGGGCGGCAAAAATAGACTCTGCACGCATGTTTAGCAGAGAGTCGTGACAAGGTGCTTCTGGGATGCTTGTAAAACGTGCTGCGGTGCGAACAGCTGCGGAGGCCACGGCGCAACCGGAACGCAGCGCACTTGCTCCCGGTGGAAACTGGCCTTAAGCACGCTTACTAATGTGCACAATTACCACAAGCCTGAAAGGCTCAGTATGTGTGCTTGTGTTCATTCTGTTCCTCTTGTCCTTACCAGTATCTGAACTTTGAGCCCAGGGTGAAGTAATGAGCGAAGAAGTTCTTCTGTGGGGGGATGGGCCGCTCCAGCCTGAAGAAGGTGTGGTGCTCCACGCAGGCCTTCCACAGGTTCTTACAGGCCCGGTAGTTGACCATGTTGAACCCCAGCAATGTCTCACGAGTCTCCGTCTGCTTGCACCGGAAAGAAAAAGAAAGTTTACAATATATTTTATGGAATATCTCCAGAGCTGGTTCATCTATCTTTTTATCCATTTAATCCATTAATTTAAGCCGTTACTGGTTCTGAATTAATTTTCATTTATTCTGCTTATTATAGATTTATTTCATTTATTGATCAAATTTTATATTTATATTATATATATTTAATGAATATATTATTTTAGTTATTTGTTTTACTTGTACTGTTAATCCATTACATTTAAAATTAAATGGAAAAAAAATTTTATTCCAGAGGGAGATTCCAATGTTGTAGTAGTTTTTATTTTTAAGTAATAAATTTAAATATAACAGAATTTAAAGGATATAGGAGACTTTCTCTTATCATATATTCCTTATCTTTAACTATTTTTCTGTCCTCATTAATCTTGATTTCTAGCTGTTTGAGCTATTTTAGCAAACTATCTGAATATATATTTAATCTCTATTTAAATTAAATGCAGAGCCAAATTTCCCAATTGGAATTAAAGAAGTTACTATTATTATAATCTATTTATTGTTTTTGTTGTGTTTTTAAAGACAAAGAAATGCCAAAGAAAAACAAGTTAAGAGATTCACATGGAAGGATTTTACCTGTCAGACTTAAAACATGTTCAAACATCTAAAACTTTGTTTTACTAAACTGAGGAATAAGAGATTTTCTCCTGTATTCTGTTCAGGACGTTTTAGGGCAGGTCATAAATCACAGCTCCGTGAAGCAGCAGAGTGGGTATTCATTAGCTAAAGCCGACTCCGCCCCAACACTGTAACGTTATAAATAAGTCCACCATAATCAATTATCCTTGCCAACTACACCATGTATCTGTGTAACTGATAACCAATTAGCAAACCATTTTGTCTTCATCCCAGAAAGAATATCCACAACCCAGTCTGCTTACTAAACCTACGTAGGAGTACTGAGATGGAGACCATGATTAGTTTTGTGAAGAGCGAGGCGGACATGCGGCACTGCTGCAGGTCTGGCAAGATTTATACTTGGTGGAAGTTTGTGACCTTGTCTCTTGGATGGTTCAGGGCTTTATGTGGAAGTACAGTAGTTACACACCACATGGAGCCAACAGTGCATGGAGAGGTCAGAGCGCTGTACATTTATTCTGAGAAACAACGCTGGACGATTCCATTGGGTTAAAACAACGGTGGCTTATTGTAGCTGATCTGAGATCATTTAATTTTGAAAGAATGGTTAATAACACATTTTTCTCAGTTTAGTGTACAAGCCAGTTTTAATCAGAATTAATTAACACACCTTTGCTCAGTCAGGCAAAACGGCTTAAAAGTGACAAAGTGGCAACAAAGCATGAGACCTCCGCCATCAATAATTAGTGACGGGTTTTTCTAAGAATCACATTTTCTTCTTTCTTTTTTTAAACACCAGACAAGTCACTTGGTTCATGTACAAGGATCAGTTGAAATGAGAGTTAATGATGTTGAGAAGACACATGTGGATAAAGATGTGCAGCTTGTTACTGGTTTTTCTAATGAACCGAGACAAAGCCGGTGCAGCAGCAGACTTTGAACACATCCAAAGGTCAATGATAAAATAAACATTAATGCATCAACCGCTAGGAGTTTGGTTTTTCCTCATCGTATCCTCTAATTTTAATTTTACCATCTAATCTAATTAAACCAAATTATGAGGCAAGACCTGGATGGTAAGAGGTGGCCATGAATACAAGTGGTGCAACAGGGATAAAGCATGGCTGAGTATCTGTGGTGGAGACGCAGGGTTCACAGTAAACAAAGAGATTCACATGTCAAACAAAGGATGTGAGTGCAGGATTAAAGATGGGATGACAAACACAGCAGGGAGGGTTAATCTGACAGATTAGAAACACACAGATTAGATTAAACACGGCACAATTCACGTGTTGTAATGTGTGACAGTTCATACATGCAGTCATACAGTCAGTATGTTTAGAAAAACACGCATTAGATGAACTCCATCTGTTCACAAACTAGGTTGCGGGTGGAGGTGGTGGTCAAGAAGTGTTTGTGTGTGCGTTTGTGTGTGTGTGTGTGTGTGTGTGTGTACTCCTACCCCATCTCTTCTCAGCTGGATGAAAAACTGTTTGCACTTGAAGGAGATTTTCACTATTTTCAACCTGGAAACCAGAAAAGACAAAAAAGGTTTGTTAGCTCAACCAGTTTTAAACATAACAATGTTAATGTTTTACACATAAATACACCTGATGTCCTCATACATGCTGATCTTATTTAGTTTTATCTTTAAAAGGTTGCACATGTGCCTGCAAACAAATATTTTAAATCTGAAAACTGCTCTCTGAAACATGCAGAAACAACCGTCAATGAGCACAACGTCGACCTCAAACTAAAAAAAAAGTAAGTAAAAGTAAAATAATTATCTTAGCAGCCTTTCTGAGGTCTGGAACAAAGATAAAAATATTTCCTAACTTTGGAAAAAGAAGAGAAAGTCTGAAAATTGGCTGTGTAGCTATTTTTAGTCACTTTGGCAGATGTATGGATTCCTTTATTAAACAGCAAATAAAATGAAATACAAAAGATCCACTCCTTATAATTATACTCTAACTTTGTGTTTGGATAATTCCCCCCCCCCCCCCTTGACTCAAGCAGGGCCAGGATTTTGAAAAAATGAACAAAACTAATGACAAAAATAAATAAATAATAAAAATATAAATCATTTCTAATAAATAACAATATTCTCATTACAGAAATTTTTTAAAGCATTATTTTACGTTTCATAAAATATAATAAATAAAATTAAAATATTAAACACCATTTTTATTTCTTTGGCCCTTTAACATGTCAGATCCAAATAAAAAAAGCAAATGATAAGGTGTTGCAGTTTTTATTTGTTAATCTGCTTCATACTTGAGACGAGAACTGACAAAGACTCCTGAAATGAGAAGCCAACTCCTCTGACCCTTGATGCACATCTAAACTGTTCATTTAACCTTCAACCTTCCCTCGTAGCTGGAGGGTCCTACAAGCGTGACCGCGACCGAGACTCCCAGCGCTTCAACAATACCCACATTTCCACATCTAGCTGCACAGAAGGACAGACAGTATAAATTATACTAAAATCAGAGAACCACACACACACACATGTGGCCGCAGTAAGACGTCTTTTGATGAGCAGCAGCGGCAGAGTAACATAATCCCTTCCTAGAGTTCTGCTGCTGTTGCTGTGAGTCATCGCTCTCTGCTAAATATATTCAACATACTCACACACACACTTGCATGGACAACCACACACATGCTTAAGCAGAGCGTGAGTCATGCCCCATCTAAGTGTGGCTCATTTGTCAGGCTGCTGCAGACAGAAATAGGGAAAAGGCAAAAAAATTCTAAATGTAACTCTGCAGCTCTCTTGCCTTTTCCTTATCTCACAGTTTGACTAACACTGAAAGGAAAAATGGCTACAAGAAAGGAGAGATGGTATGAGACGTGACGGGGCTTAAACACATGTAGAAACAGGGAGTTTCTTTGAAAGAGAGGTTGAAAAAATGAGAGCGCAGAGGTGTCGAATATTCTGTTTCACTCTTTTTGTCTCACAGCTCAACAGCTGCTGGTGAAGCCGTTGGTCTCCAAGTTTAGCTCCGAATCAACTTGGGAGGACTTTACATTGAGAGTAGCAAAATAATAAAAATCGCCTAAAATCAGCCTATAAAAAAACCCACACATGCAGCAGCTGCTGTAAGCATTCAGGTCAGAGCATGTAATATTCTACACATCAGTGATTATCTTCAGGAGTCCTCTGCACCATTAACATTTAGCCTCCCACGGTGCAGCAGCAGGGTTAAGGAGATTTCCAAGAACTGATTCTTTGGAGAAAGAATAAGATGTGAAGACTGATTACAGGTAGAAACGAAGTGAAGGGAAAGGAGGTCAGTAAGAGAATGAGCAGATTTGATGCCTGTAATGTTTCCAGGAAACCTAGTTTAACATGAGCTCCTCCATCCGAAAGAATCGGATGGAATCAACAGCCTATTCTGGAAAAGATCAACCGGAGCTTAAACATTATTATCCCAGGTCAATAATCGCTTTGTGAGAGGTTTCCAAAATATTATGCAGCCTTGTTTTCAGCAGAGAGAGTTCCTGGAGGCAGTTCAAGTGGAGCTGGCAGCACATTGCTGGGCAGAGAGGTGGATTTGCAACAAGGACGTCCACACTTCAGGGGAAATTACAAAGTATGAAAATATCAATGAAGAGCACTGTTTTTCTTTCACACCCTATAGCTGCCAGGTTTTCTGGTGGACAAAGAGTACAGAAACCTTCAAACAACTGTGATCTCAGCCTTAGAGCAGGTGGGACTACAGCGTTTGATCACAAATGCTTGTTTTCAGGTTGAAAAGGCATACTTTAACACAGGTTATTATTTGGATTTCTCTCCTCTTTTTAAATCATCCATCCTCACAGCCTTCACTGCTACAGCAATGATTACACGTTCGCTGATCAGTAACCAGTGTAACCAAGCGCTTTGCTTAAAATAAAACATGAGCGTGAACCAACTTTCTAAAACTGAGCTGTGACAAATCAGATTTGATCGTCAACACTTCCACAAATTGCCCCTCATGGTGTGGCTGCACTGTCTCCGTCTCATTTAGACATTGTTTAAATCAAATCCCAAATCTGCCTTTTTTCCCCACTGATTACAGTCCTTTATTCTCTTTAAGTCAAGCACTAGATTAGAAAGTAGCATCACATAAATCTCACCAAGAAATGGTTTGGCTGCATACAGTCGTGTGTGTGATTTCACCGCCTTCTTTCAATAAGTGTTTGTGTGTGACTCACCATGGGAAGTAGTTGATCCGTATCCTGTTTTTGTAAACCACAATGCCGGCGGACATCACCCCGATGAGAATCTCTGTGTTACTCTGGTCCTAAGAGGAGAAGGAACAATCAGAGTGTGTTTTGAAAACAGAGAAAGAAATATTTGTGTAAATAAATCACATGAAACCCTTTTAAGTGACTCAAGGGCACCTGTTCACATTAGGTATAAACATACATCCTGAATGAGCCGATCACAAGTGACACTACATGCAGGCAGAAATGAGTTTGGAATCACATTAGCATTAACATCCTGGCCACGTTTGGCTTGTTTGCACACCGAATAGTCGGCTAGACTCTGTATGGTCGGGGATTTGTTTGGTTCATTTGGAGGTTTGGAACGTTCAGCTAGTCCGAGTTTGCTTTTACACTGCACATAGTCAAATGAACCGACCCTTTAGAGCAGGGGTGGCCAACGTCGGTCCTCGAGAGCCACAATCCTGCAGGTTTTCCAAATTTCCCTGCTCCAGCACACCTGACTTAAACTAATGAGTCATCGTGCAGATCCTTATAGGCTGCTGGATCCATATGGCCACCCCTGCTTTAGAGCAATGTATTCCTGTCCATGTTAGAGGTGGTGCTGCATCAAGAATTACTGAAGGAGAGGACAAGACAAACAAGGAACAAGAAATCTTTTGCTTAATGCAGGGCTAGAACAAGCAAATGGCTATTTATTTGATATCAGAGCTTCTATTCCAGACTAATTTGGCCACTGAAAGCTTTTTGTGTTGCTCTTTTTGTCCCCCATAAAAGTCTTATTTTTTGCATTTTTTTGTTCTTTAAAAAATATATATGTACTATTTAATATTTTAACCAAACCTTAAGATGAACAACTGAACAGAGAAATAAATAAACAAATGAACACAGGTCAAAGTTTTGACATTTTGTTGCTTTGGATTCACTCATTTCTCCACCTTTTCCAGACACACTCATACTTTAAATCTATCTCTCCGTCTCTCTTTTACTTTGTGTATCTGGTCTGTACCACTACACTGGCTGCCTTATAAGAGTCTACCCCCCTTGCTTTTTTCACATAATGGTATGACCCTAGTCTTTACTGGCATGTGACTAGCCACATTATGTGCCAATCAAAATAGAGTCCCGCCCATGGTACCGATTCAGCTCTCGACTAAGGGAGTTTGTGCTTCCCAATGACGACAAAGCGTCGGCTCTTAAAGAGGCAGCTTGTTTGTGAATGATACATTACTAGATTCCACACAAGCAGCACAGCTGGATGTTTCTTGGATATGTGAAACGATTGACCTGCAATCTGTGGGAATATTTGAAAGAAACAACGTTTTATGGCTAAAAGTTTTATTAAAATGTATTGTTGGGACTTTTGCCGATAAAAAAATGGACAATTATATCAGGAAAATATCAATCAGTAAATTCCTAAAAAGGATTTATAAGCAAATTACCTAAAAAAAAAAAATCTAAATTTTAGTTTGAGCGTACTTGCTGTGGTGACGGCATTGTAAAATATAGAATTAATAATAATACTGCATTAATTAGATCACAAAAATCTTAATCCTTATCCACAAGACGACAAATTGAGGAGCATCTACTAAAGTTTTTAAATTGTTTGGACGTTTTACGTACGTGGAACCACCAACCAGCGTACATCGTTTTGGGAGACTGAAAACCCTCATTTTTGACACTGAGTCCCAAAGTGAATAAATCTGAAAATGTCACTGTGATTATAATCCAAAAGCTTCTTTCCTGAACCTAAAATGCCGTAGACCCATTTCTCCCTTAACCCATGAGAGCCCGACGTGACATTTTTGTCACATACATTTTCTGAGACATTTTGCTTCAGATTATGGTATAAACTTTGCTCAGAATTCTGTTGAACACAATCTGATATTCGTCTTCCGTCCCCTAATAGATACCCAGAAACAGAAAACCATATTATAACATTTTTAATATATCATATGGTAATAAATGGTGGATATCCCATATAAATGTTTTTGTAACATTTTGTTAAAAGGCCAAATAAAGATCTCATATTTAAAAAATTGTACTTTTCTTACCATTTTTTTCATGGGTCGTGCCTTAATGGGTTAACCCATAAGCACAAACCCCGCCAACACGAGTTTATGTACATGCTCCATGTTTTCTTCTCTGTATTTCTGTGGCACTGTTACAGCGCCACATACAGGCCTGGCATACATACTACAGTGTCTTCAGTGGCTGTGTAGGTGCACACGTTTCCTCACAATTATTGCGTGTTACAGAGAAGGTTTTGAAAACTGGTTTTGTCTCTGTGTGGGTGTAGCCTTAGCTTTGTGGTTGTCACAAATGTACTCACACACAGAGCAAAGCTGCTGAATTTCTGAAGTTAAAACTTTGGTTTGTCTTTCTCAGAGTTAAGGTCACTGTAAGATCCAGTCATTATGCCCTTTTCGTCTCTTACGTAAAGACTTTGACACAAGCTTATTCATGTGCATTTTAATGTGTAAAAAATGACAGCTTACTATGTGATGTAAGCTACATGTTTATTTCCCAATACAGTGGCAACTGAAATCCGGCCACGTGGTCAGTTAGGACACGCATTAATACACATGTTAATACCAATTGTAAACACGGCTAAAAGATCTCCATTTATAAGGAGAACCAGAGCAATGTGGATTTAGATCTTTATAGGAACCTTACAAGCTGAATAAAATTGCTTCCTTCAATGGAAGAGTATCTGGAAGTTTGCCTGTTCTGCGTTCTGCTGAGATTCATGTGCGTGCATGTGCAGCTGGACCAGCTGCCACAACACACACACATGATGTGTGACACAGTGAAGTTTATCTTTTTAATTTGTCTGCTAGCTTCCATGTTTACACCGGATAAGTAAGCTGCATGTAAGCTAAGTGTAAGCCCCAAATTTTACAATGCTTAAGCCTTTCACCTTTTCACTCCATCATGACATCATAGCCGATACCACACTGCTCTCATTTACTTCCTGCGGATCTGATCTATAGGATGAGCAGGAAATGACAGACAGAGTAGGTTATGTAAGCACTCGTTCAGTTTAATCTGCTCTTTTTCTTCACGACTAACCAGTGGAAATTTTATATGAGGAGAGGAAGGGTACCAAACAATGGCTGTACTATTTTGCTATTATCTGCTGGTGGTGAGATGGGAGCTGAATGCCAGTGTGTGGCATTTCTGCAGAGTGTGGGCATCAACTGTAAACACTGCAGCTCCTCCAAGCTGATCTCATTGCCAGTGCAGAGACACTTGGCTCTGCAGCTGCTAGCCTAATGGAAACAGTGCAGAATCGTCCATGTTGTGTTGATGGGGAAGGGAAAACCTGTTACACACTGGAGCCTTCTGGGTATCAACTTTAATCATAAATGGTTGTGGGTGGATAAAAGCTGTATGGTGTCAAAACGCTCCTGGTTTTGTGGGAGAGGGAAAGAAGTGAGACAGCTGAGATAACAGATGAAATCAGGTCTCTAGCTTAACACAGACATAGAATAAAATCTTACCCTTGCATAGTGCAGCTCTACCCCGTAGAGCTCCAGCGTGCGTGCTGTGTTCAAATAATTAAACTCCGACTGGGCAGGAGATAGACCGCTGAGAGAGGGAGAAGGGTACAGAGACAAACGGGGGAGGTTGTGTGGGAGCAAAGGCAGAGGAGATGGCAGGGCAGTGTGTTAGATGTACAGAAGGAGAAAGGAGACAAAGAGAAATAACAAAACACAATCAGAAATAACCTGAATGAAAGGCAAGGGAAAGGTCAGATAAACTGTAACATGTGAGCTGCTTGTGTATGTGCACATCTGGAAATGTCAGTGCACAGTAAAGAAACCGTGAGTTTTCTCACTTGTAATAATCTTTGACAGTGTTGAGTATGATCCATACTGAAGACAGAGTTAATTACAGCTTCATTATCTGGACATTTCTTTTTCTTTTCCTGCCACTTGCATGTGTATGTTCAGCTGTGAGTGTCCTGGTGTACCTGTGCTGCTGGTGATGTTTGGCGACCTCTTTGTGGAAGTCTTGTGGGGGGTTTGGGATGAAGCAGTAGTTGGATAAGTAGCCGGAACTGTGTTCTGTTTCGCTGTAATCCCCCAACTCAGCTAGAAAAGGAGAAAGAGAGGAATTAAAACAGCGTTCAATTTGGATGCTTTCCTTATAATTACATTTTCTGTAGGTTGCAGGAAAGACGGCTAACAGGGCTAAGGGTAGGCCCCTACGAAATCTGTTTTTTTTTCTCCCCAAATTCCATGTTTTCTGTTTTTTTATCCTCCCAAGAATTCTGTGTTTTACTATATAGCTTAATTTCATCATTAATCATGTGCTGGATGTACGCAATTTCAACAGTTCTATAGGAAAATAAATCATTTTTATGAAGACATTATTATCTTCATAATAACCGACCCGCAGCATCGAGGAGATGTAGTCTTTGCAAAAAATTCCTGCTTCAACAGTTCAGCTTAGTACCATAAGCTTTTCTTTCTTTTAAATTATTATTTCTAGTTTGAACACACAGCAGTCTCTCCTACAAGCAGTTTTGTCTACATGGACTTTTCCACAGATCTTCTTCAGGACAGCCACCATCTGCAGCTCAAACACTCGGGCTAAGTGAGTTTGTTAGAAGCTAACCTTATTTTTCAGATAACCCTCCTTTAACAAAAAACGGAAGGAGAATTTTCAGCTTTTTTAGAGTGAATTAGGACAAAATGTCTTCATTTCTTAGACAACTCTGGTATTATTGTTGGTGTCTTAACTTTTTAGGGGTGATGTGAGTCCTGCCAGTTCAGGCACCGTCTTGCTTTTCTTGTTTATTTGGCTCAAACACGTTGAAAAACTCTTAAGATTTGTAGGAAGAGCAGATCACATAGTCACATTCCATAATTCCGAGATATTCCACGTTTTACAAGGGATTCCATTTTTAATGTTAAATCCTGCGGTTTTGTCCCTGTTTTCCGCATTGCGACAATCGCAGGAAAAAACAAAAGACAGTTGTCTGCATGACAACTAGAACTGCTTTATAAAGATCAGTCAGACAAGTCGAGGGCTGAGTCTGCTGAAAAATCTTCAAGTGTGCGACCCCCTGCTGCAGATCAGTCAAGTAGTGTAAACCCACTTAAACTTCAAACCCTGTATTCAAGAGAAAACAGGTCATACTGTGGGAAATACAATAATCCAACTGAAAATGCTGTAGTTTGAACTTGGCTTTAAGTGCTTTAATGTTTGCAGCAAATTGTTGCATATCTTCTATAAATCTGTGTTGGAGAGTTCCGTTTGCTTTGCAGCCATCTGTTGAGGCTGCAGCATCTGAGCCAGTTACTCAGAGAAAGTAAATATAGTGATAAATGAGTCTGGCTCAGAGATCGGGACTATTCTGGAGGCTGTGGAGCTGATTGGACAAAGAGAAATGATGCAAAAAGCTGCTCAACATAATGAACGACACTACACATGCTCTACGTAATGGTGATCAAACAACAGGGTCTTCAGTCAGAGGCTTCTTCAGCTCTACTGCAATAACGATCATTGACAGCTAAAGGAGGGTAATTCCTAGGGGTGTTAAAAGGGTAAAGAAAAAGCATATTAAATTGTTTACATTTGACTGCCATGGTTATTATAACTAAGTGGTTATAAAGCATTTTGTTTCAAAAACTAAATAGGAGTAAAGTTTACATTATATTTTGATTTAATGTCAACAAACAAATGTTTTCATGGTTTTGTTTTACATTAAGTTTTAAAGCTTTATACACAGAATGCAGCCATTTCTATTTTAGTACAAAGAACAGATTGTTTTAAATGGTAAATGGTCTGTACTTATATAGCGCTTTTCACATTCACCCATTCACACACACATTCACACGCTGATGGCGGAAGCTGCCATGCAAAGCGCTCAACCGCGACCCATCAGGAGCAATTGGGGGTTCGGTGTCTTACTAAGGGCTACAGGACAACCACTCTACCCACTGAGCCATGGCGCCCCCTGTTTTTCATTTAAATGTCTGATTGAGCTCAGTAAAAAAATCATTTTTAGTTTATTTGATATAAATGGAAGTGATTGTGTTAAATCAGCATATGATATTGTCTCCTATTAATCACTGACTCCTGAATTAAATCTAACACGTACCACTGTCTAAGTTCTGATACTGGTAGGGCTGAGATTACACAGTGGCTTTCTGGGGAGACTTGTCTTTGGGCGTGTAGATGCATGGACGTTAGTGTACGGCAGTGCGGTTAAAAACATGGTTACCAGCAAAAACATTCTGCTTCTGCTGTTTGCAGCTGATTCAATCAGAAACGTCTCAGAGATGGAAAGTTTTTTTAACAACCCTAAAAAGCAGCCCATTTGGTGGTTGCTGTTTGGGTGGATGACAGAACAAACAAAGCTACCGTCCTCGGTGCTGAAAGAAACAGAACATAACACCTGCACACCTGGAAAATTTAATTAATTAAATTAAATAAAAGAATAAACACACAATGCTGAAAAATGAATGCCATCCATTAAAGGAAACATCAGTAACCTTAGACAAAAACTTAATGTAACTTGAAAGTGGAGTATTTTTAGGGCTCCCCATTTGAGCATCAGCTGAATGTCTCTGAATTTGTCTTAGAGCTAAAGTAATATCATTCTATCAAGGTTGAAAGCTGCATGTTTACATGACGAGGGGTTGTACTCAAAGCAAATTAATTTTTACAGTTTTTCTCAGTTCTCTTTTGTTAAAGCCAAGAGCATTATCACAAAGATAAACACACACTGCGCTCTTAGGATTAAAGGGCAGTGAAAACACCAGGAGATTAAAAGCACAACACTCGTCATATTGTGTAATAATGCCACATTACTGCTGAGTGGGAAGATGTTATATAAATGTGTACAAGTGAGATTTTATGTCTGTACAGAATTTCAGCTGAAATACAGGCAACACAGCCAGGTTACCTCATATTATTAACCAAGATCATTTAAGGTTGGAGCAAAACAACAAAAAAAAACAGCAAAAAATCCTTAACTATGATTAACATTCATGTTTTGGGTCTTCTTTTTATGCACACTTTTTTTTATTAAGTCATTAGCTAGAGGCAATAGACTGTAGTTCAGACAGTAGAGGAGAATAGCCAACAATTTCCATTTAAAGATAATAAAACGAGTGTTTGTAGAGAACCAGCAGAGAAAGAAAGAAATGGCTCCTAACAGCATTCAATAATCTTAAGGATGAAGAGCTGAAGGCGCATCCCATTAGCTCACCAACTTGCAGCTGAAGCTCAAAAACATCAATTTGCTCAAGTAGTCCCCTGACTGACCGACGGGCGAGTAGCCTAAGCATATTGACCAACAAATCAATTACAGCTTAGACACTTATTGATGTGTATATACCGCCAGGGACGTACACTGTTCAGCTACAACTGTGAAACGACTGACAGGTAAAGCGGAAAACAGAGTATCCTGTTACGATGGCATCTGTCAAGAGGTTGAAAATCTAGATTTTGGAGCTGAAATTTTTTTTTGAGTGACTTAGCATCTCTGAGAGAAGGATAACCAGCGAGGGTCATTGGCGCTCAGTGGCATTCAGCCTCAAACGGCCTCTAGATTCTGCAGATTTCTGCTCGATCATGTACAAAACAAGTTAGCAGAGGAGGTCTTATAGGTCCCACGTTTTCATGGCTTAGCACGAGTCGGCGCCACATGATGCCAGGCAGGAGGTTTTAATGTTACAGATTATCTGTGGTATGTGGACAGTCCACAGCTTCTGTCTGACAACAGTGGGCTACTGTTGGTCTTGTTACATGCCGATTTCAGTGTTAATACCAGCGCGGATCAGAGACTAGTCCGTCCCATCTCTCTTTTTATATCCATCGTTTGATGTGAAATCCGTAGCTTTACTTAAAGTGGAAAGACCCGCTGGGGCTTGAGCTTTCTTCCAGTGATGGAATTAACTAATCAAAAAAAGATGTTTGATGATGCATTTATTTGTAAATCAGGTAAATCAATCCACGCGTCCAGGCGTCCAAGTGTGTGTAAGTCCATTCCCTCAGCTTCCATCACCATCAACTCTAAAACCTTACAGAAATCAGCTTTAAAGATGTAAAAGTGGATGCAACATTTTGGAAGATATCGTAAACTGCATTTAAAAACATCTCATCAGCTACTCTGAAATAAACCTATAATATTTTATTTCTCTTTACCTTCACTTGAGGAATAGGTTGCTATGGTTGTTTAGTCAATAAAAAGAAAAACTGAATTTAGGACTAACAGCAGGGATTTGTGATGATCTGAGTGTGCAAGCTTTGGTGTGGGATTTAGAGTCATCTGTGCTGGCACTTGGGCTGAATTAGCAGCATAGCAGCTGCTTCAAGCAGTCTCTTTTTCTCTCTCTCCTTTCAAAGCAAACATTTATCTCCATAATCTGTGCTGGCACAGCAAGGAGTGCCAACATGGACCAAGCAACACATTGAGTGTGTTAAAGTGTAAAAGTAGCGGTGTCAGGGCATTGCTAGTCTAGGTCAAATCGCCTCTTTGACCTATATACTGTGGTACTGCGGCTGTGCAGATTCCCTGCAAAATATGCCACAGAAGAGAAGCACAGAAGGCGGTGGGGAGAGCACTGGGGAGCGAGGTTAAAGACAGAGAGGGGGGCGCTATTAGAGCTTAAAGGGGAGGAGGGGTACATAAAAAGGGATGGAAACAACTAAGAATAAAGATGCAGGCAGATAGCTGTGAAACACTGCATTAAAATAAGAAAGAGAATGTGAGAGAATCAGATTACTGTATCAGGGGTCACCATCATGATGACACATATTTGAGCAACCACTACAAAAAAAAAAGAAAAAAAAAAAAAGAAAAAAAACTGTTTAGTGTAAATGTCCACTGGCCAGTTGAGTTAACCCAACACAACTCTATTTGCCTCTGCAAATCATGTGCACATTAAAGGCTGATTTTGGATCAGTTCTTCCAACAAAAAACCACAATCTCATAGAATATTTATAACGTCTACAGTAACATAAAATATCCCCACATGGCTTAAATGAAATCATCGTGGTTTCGGAGCAGCAGTTATAAATGCACCCCAGCAACCACAGCCATTACATTTAACAGTGTGTGCTGCTAAAGAAAGTCCTAATGAATTGTTTTTCCATTGTTACATGGGATGGGTGCACTCAGGGAGCAATACTTACACTGAACAGCGTAGGATGCCAGCAGTGCGGCTGTGTTGTGAGGACAGAGCAATCTGGAAATAACACACAGAAAATAAACAGAAATAAGCATGTGATTCATCTTTAGTCAATACATGAAATGATTATAAAGAGGGTCTTTTTGGAGAGAAAAAAAAAATCAGATCACTCATCCTTGGTCATGTGAAAAATCCAATATACACTCACCGGACACTTTTTAGCTAATCAGCCAATCACATGGCAGCAACTCAGTATTTTTAGTCATGTAGACATGGTTAAGATGACTTGATGAAGTTCAAACTGAGCATCAGAATGAGGAAGAAAAGGGATTTAAGTGACTTTGAATGTGGCATGACTGTTGGTCTGAGTATTTTAGAAACTGCTGATTTACTGGGATTTCAACACACAACCATCTCTGGGGTTTACAGAGAATGGTCTGGAAAAGAGAAAATATCCAGTTAGAAGCAAATGTTTGGACCAAAATGTCTTTTTGATGTCAAAGGTCAGAGGAGAATGGGCAGACTGGTGGGAGATGATAGAAAGGCAACATCAAGTCATATAACCACTCGTTCCAACCAAGTTATGCAGAATAACATCTCTGAACACGCAACACGTCCAACCTGGAAGCAGATGGACTACAGCAGAAGAAGACCACCATTCCTGTCAGCTGAGAACAGGAAACTGAGGCCAAATTCACGTAGATTGGACAAGAGAAGATGGAAAAACTTTGTCTGGTCTGATGAGTCTCCATTTCAGCTCCGTGTTCAGATGGTAGGGTCAGAATTTGGTAGAAACATGAAAGCCTGGATCCATCCTGCTGTGTATCAACAGTTTAGGCTACTGGTGGTGTAATGGTATGGGGGATTAATCTCTTGGCACACTGGAAACACTTCAACACCATAGCCTATTAGAGTATTGTAGCTGACCATTTTCATCCCTTTATAACCACAGTGTAGCATCTTCTTAATGGCTACTTCCAGTAGGTAATGTCACAAAGCACAAATCATCTCCAACTGCTTTCTTGAACATGACAATGAGTTTACTGGACACCAACGGCCTCCACAGTCACCAGATCTCAATCCAGTAGAGCAGCTTTGGGATGTGGTGGAACGGGAGATTCTCATCATGGATGTGCAGCAACTATGTGATGCTGTCATGTCAATATGAAGCAAAATCTCTGAGGAATGTTTCCACCACCTCGCTGAATCTATAACACCAAGAATTAAGATATTTATTAAGGCAAAAGGGGGTCCAACCTACTACTACCCAGTACTACCTAATAAAGTGGTCGCGAGTGTAAATTAAATTTTTCTGAAAAGAACCCAGAGAGAAAAAAGCTGGAGCAGAAAGAAAAATGTAAAAAAATGAAGCTAGAACACATGCAAGCATATCCTGTGTTGTGCATAAACTTCCTTCCAGTCATGCACATCTTGGCTTTACTCTGTTTATACAACATCTTGTACATAAACTGCAACATACTCACCTTCCAGTTAATACATCCTGTTTGATCTGAAGAAAATATTGGTACCTGGGGGGATAACACACAGCATTAAGAGAAAGAAGCAGCAGCCTTTTCTAACTATGTGTATATTAAACTTACTTTCACTATGAGATAAATGTGGCAAATCTTGCAGAAGACAGTTCTGCTGTGACTTGAATGTACAGTGCACCACATCAGCATGTCTTGTTCAAGGCTCGCGTTTTACAAGACCACAGCTAAAGTTAAGATGGTGCTTCCATGTCTCCTCTGCATGTTTGTGTGGAAAGTGATGAGTCCATATTATAACTCTAATACAAAACATCCTGGCTTCTTATTTTCTTTTAATGAGTGTGCAAAATAATAGAGAAGGAAGCTCTGGTCCTGGGAATGAAATGTGCAGTGATAAGATACCACTAACTCTTGAATAAAATGTGGAAATACTCTTGAAAATGTAAATAATAACAAAATTGAACACAGTTTCTTTTTACTGAAAAACACTACAATTTTATATCAGGAAATTAAAAAAAGCACAATAATCTGTGTAATAACAGCATTTTTTTCTAAAGTTTTAACTAAATTTAACAAGGTATAATATTTCCCTACTTTTGAGTGCTTTATAAATAAACAGTGTGCTCAATTGTATCCCATAATTAACTTTGTCATCGTTAGCCTGTAAATACCATCCTGCTTGAGCATATAGTCTCTTAATGAACATGAATTCCTTATCTCACAGAAAAGCTGGATTTAAACTTCCGTGTTTAAGTCAGAAGCTAAGCTCTGAGCTCCAACATGTCATCATGGGCTTTATGTAACCGTACACAGCAGCTCACTGGGACCACAACAACTGCTACCAGTCTGCTTGTGTTGTCTATACAGGTTCCTGATGGTACTGGAGATTGTTTAAAGTGAAAACACTAAGAAAAAAAATTTAAAAAGACATCTGGACAGCAGCGTCCTGAATAATACAACATGAACACACAGCAGCATGGCCCCTACACCTGCAGCCGGGATATAAAAACTACTTTTGAGAAGAACTTAGAAGAAAGAGGTTCGTGAACACGTGGTGTCGCAGCACTGATATCAGCAGGTTAAATCCAACAGCTCACCAAGAATACATTAAAACCTGCATTTTTTTTCCTTTAAGATCAAAAACAAACCTCTCACCGTGTATATTCTTCCTGAAGTTTACCCGGGTCTGTCACGAAGAATTTGACTCTGAAGCTCAAGTTGTGTGGAGACCCTCCTGAAAAATGATGAACAGTGACATCTGTGAGTGAATAAAACTGGAACCGAACTGTGCACAGGAATATTAAGACAAATGTTATAATAAATGAGAAATAAACTAACATAAAAACAATATTTTGTGTGTGTGTTTTTTTCTTTAAGGATACTCTGTTTAGTAGTCAAAGTGTCAAATCCAAGTCTACGTTCATACAACAGATCAGCCTCCATCCATGCAGCATGTGGAATAAAATATCTAGTTTTGTTTTCTTTCAGTGAGTCAATCAGCAGAGTTGAAACACAGTTCAATCGTTGCTGGAGGACGGCTGCTTACTTCACTCCAGCTACTCTTCAATTGTTCTACATGTTACAAGTTCTATTACTCATTATCAAAGGAGGAAAAAAAGAAAAAGCAGAGTTGAAATGCAGTTTAATCATTGCTTACAGCACATTTCTGAATTGTATATGACAATATACAACTGGAGACTTGCTGAAGGCAGAGTGTGGATTGTTAACTGCTACTGAGGCGAGACTAGCTCAAATCGAGCATTGGAGTTGGCCTGGAGTGAACTCTGCTTTAGGATTTTCTGGTTTTATTGTATTATGCAGTAGAGGGGTTAAGGTGAAGTGATGTGGATGTCACCTACTTTTTAACTGTTTCCTGATGGGCTTATTGGGATCCAGCCAGCGCTGTAAAATATTGATTGAGAGACACTTAGAGACACCATAAAGTATTACCACACAATCTAAATTATTCACCAAGACCACATGTGACAGAAATACAGGCTGTGCACACAGACACAAATCTGAAATTTAATGTATTGTTTTGATTGCTATTTACCAACTGACATGATGTAATTATTCAAGTTAACATTTATGAACACAGCGACAAATAATAAATAATGACAGATTTGGACAGTTTTTGGCTGGAACAAATTATCTAATTTCTTTAAAACCACACACACACACACACATAAAACAGCATACTAACTGGTGCATCAGAACCGTCGTCAGCCAAGTGCAGGCCAAAGTAGTCTCTCTCGGTCAGCTCCAGGTGCTTAAAGACGGAGTCCAGTAGCACCTGGCCATGATCTGACTTCTGTGGAGAATAACAAAAAACAAAGCATGAGCTTGCTTCTTGGTGTTTATATGGCTCAGAGGTCTGAAAATCCTTACTTGCTGCTCCCAAACACCCCTGCTAAAAAGGTCACACAAGGAACAGTGAGATAGTTGAATCCCCCATTTCCCACCGCAGACATCTAAATTATTTAAAACACCCTCATTGCTGCAGAAACGTTTTACTGATTTAAAATTCATCTGCAATTCCTCTGTGTTGAACCGTATTTAATATTGTTCCAACCACATGGAGAAGAACATGTTCAAGGAATCCAGCTGATGAATGCCTGTGGGCTGCTTGTACATTTATATATTTAGCTGCTTAATATCTTTCCAGCAACAGCATATATTCCAAAATACATAAAACCACAATATACTGTTTGTTGAAGTGACTTATAGAATCACTACAGCTAAAACAACTGGTAATGTCTTGCTATTCAAAGATTTGCTTGCTTTACCAAGCTGGAAACAGGTGTGGAAATGAACCATGCTCAATTTGCAGACCTGTGTGCAGCACCCAGGTGTTGTGTTACCACAGTGTTTCTCAATCCAGGTCCTCAGGACCCGCTGCCCTGCATGTTTTATAAATAACCCTCCTTTAACACACCTGAATTAAAGAATGGCTCGTTAACAGGCTGCAAAGAACTTGATGAGGAAGTTCATTAATTTGAATCAGGTGTGTTGGAGCAAGAACACATCTAAGACATGCAGGGCAGTGGGTCCCGAGGACCTGGATTGAGAAACACTGTGTTACCATCAATGCAGTTACCATCATTGCTTATAAACCCAAGCCAATACTGCAGAATCAGTTGGCACAGGACCAATGAAAAACTTTTCCATTTCACTCACAGGCCAGAAGGTAACAGTTACTTTATCATAAGAAAAAAAGGACTTAAAAAGATTCGCGAGCAGCACAAAAAGAGGATGTATAATACAGTTGTTCCCAAACTGGGGGGCCCAGAATTAGGACAGCAGAGGTCCAGATAGGCTACATAAAACAAAGACTTTTTGTACTGCTGGTACAACATAGACAAGGCTGTGAAAGTACCAATGGACAAATGATAATAAATCAACAACATATCAACAAGCAAAAAGGACATGAAACTCTGACTAGACATCCTGGTCTGGGCTTGACCAGTACAATGGCGAGTAATGAAGAGAGACCACAAGGTGTTGTATGTCTCAGAATTTTAGCATCTGACACTATGAAGCCAAACAAGTTACAATGGCACTGGGGGACTTCTCATCCTAAAAAGCTTCGCACTGTTGCAGAGGAATTAATACTTCCTTCCACCACTGACGTGGTTTTAACTGAAGTAGCAGCCAAAAAACTAAAGACTATTTTGTGGTACATTTCTTTAAAAGTTTTGTTTTAAGTGTTGGGGTGCATATGGCGGTGGTGGGGGGGCTGAAAACACGAGTTCCGAATTAAACCCGCTTCCCTGAAGCTGAACAGGAAATGAAAGTATAACTTGAACTAAACTGAAATGAGTGAAATGGTGTACACTTTGGCTGGACTATTCTATTACCAGATGTAATCTAGCGTAAAAAACATTATTTTTATTCTAGCAGAAGGTAAATAGATAAAACTTTATTGTCTGTCCCAAAAGTGACAGAATTCCTTTTTGAAGAGGCTCAGGAGTAATTATCATTGCCAATAAAACACATTAAGAGAGAAGAAATATTAAAAGCAAACAAATTTAGAACAAGAGCTTTGAATATCTATTTTAATTAATAACAGTAATTATTGCCATGATCATGAAGAATTTTTATTAAATGTTTTCTTGACCAACAGGACTCCATCACGTCTGTGTGATGGCAGTAACTGGAAGGACTGGGTGAGAATGGTGGTCTTTGATCATGAGTGACTTTCCTGATTACAGAACGGTTGTAAAAACAGAATCACGTATGTGATGGTGTACGAAGTTATGAATAATTCATCAAATCCATCATTAATATCAAATAGATTCCTGAGAGTGTAGGACAGGCGAGAGGATAAACTGTGAGGCCTCGAATGGAGCATAAATTCACGCCTGATCCTGCAACGTTAACAGCAGGGAGGGAAGGGGAGACTGAGAACTCCACCACTGCTCCCATGGGAGAGCAAAGACAAACACACACAAACACACAGTTACTGCCCTCGTCCAGCGCTCCCCATTCACCCTGGTGACACAGTTTTACAGCCCAGCATGTGTGAGAGGAGCAGAATGAAGGATGGCTGACAGTTGACATGGCAGCCCTCTAGCAGGACTGGCAGTGAGCTTGTGTGTGCAGAGTACTGCTGTCATAGCTAACTTAGCCGTGAGTCAACTGTGGCAACGTTTGTGCTAATTCCATCTCCTTTCTGAAGCTGAGTTCGTTTTCATTTTATTTATGTGCTATTGAGAATGTTGTATTCAGACTAATTTTTTTAGAAGATCTGAACTCCTCAAATACACATAAATCAACTTGTATAACTACTTTGAATTAGATATGTAACAGCACATCATTCTACATCAACTTCGTGATCAACGACTCAACAGCATTAATGCAGTAATAAAATATTACACTTCAATACAATAATGCATTTTTTATAGTGAAGTAAGGTGTAAAAACTAAGTAACTAGGGTTATGCTCTTTTAGTTTTCTTTCTAATTATGTGACAGTTTTAAACCTCAATATACAGAATGCGGCACTTCTGGGTCGGGTTCTCAATTAAATGTCTGCTTGAGTGACACTTATTCTAGTAAATTAGATTAGAAACAGTTGATATGTTTATTTTTTCTTTCATTAACCGTAGATTTCGTTACACGCTGCACCTTTAAATTTACATAAGCCTGCAGAAGGCATGACCAAAATAACAAAATTTGTTTTGAGTCGGTTTTGTCTGTTGTGCTATGCCCAACCCTAATTAATATCATATCACAATAAAACTTGTGATTTACGCCCCTATTTTGCATAATGTTTGTGCATGTACAAGATGCTAAATTATCACCCCCCCCCCAAAAAAAAACAACTGATGACTGACCAACTGACTTTGGCTTCATAGAAAAATGAAGAAGTGAAAAACATGCAAGTTCAATGTTCTTTAAGTGAAACTTAGTGGGTTCTCCTTTGTATGAAGTAGCTTCTCAGCTGGATGTGGGAGCCCTCTGAGCACTTTTACACTACCTTCCCTGGAAACCATCACCAGCCTGAGTGTTTTGGTCTCTTCTTGTATTCTAACGGGGTGAGAGCCAAATGCGTGATCCCTATGCAAGAGCAAACAGCCATACATTGTAAAAAAAACTGACATTATTTCCTTAGATGTTTGCTGTGTAAGACTACAAAGAATAGCTCGTAGGGTAGCCCTCTGTAAGAAACTGTCACAATGAGCAACACAACATAAACTAAGAGAACCGGCAAAAAAAAGAGCAAAGGAATACAAATGTAAGAAGACAGGGAATCACAGAGAGGGGGGAAAGAGAGAAAGCATGAAAGAAAAGAAAAGGAGTGATTGACGATGCGACTGAGGGAGACAAACGCTCTTTGTGCAGTCCGCTAGCTAGCGGGGAGGACTGAAATAAGGTCTGTGTGCGTGAGAGTGAGAAGAGAGGAAGAAGACATGGTGATAGAGAGCAATCAGAGCACAAGAGACTGGCTGAGAGAAGAAGAGAGTGAAAGAGAGATGTGCTGATAAGTTTTATACCTTCAGGGTTTAAAAACCTTCAAACACAAGCTGAAGTGACACATACGGGGAAATCCCAGTGTTTATATTGCGGGTTAACAAAAAGAAATATAAGAAATGCAACAATATTACTTCCCTTCTTTCACAGGAAACAACTGAATGTGCTTGTGTGTGTGTATGTTGTGTGTGGTTGTGTTAAAGAATGAGGGAAATTCAGGAATGTGTGAGGAAGCTTGTCCAGACAGGAAAAGAACAGCATGAAGGAGGAATTACTCACGTCTACATCCATTTTTTGCTTTGAGACTAAAACACACATGAGCAGCGCAGAAACTTTCAGGGGTCGAAAACAGACGGAGGAGGAGGTCTTACAGGCTGATTATCAAGGTAAAGCTCAAGTCACAACCAAAACCAGAATGTATTGAGACCAAGATAAGACTTAGACTTTAAGAGCAATTCAAGACCGGACCAGTTAAAGGTTGAACTTGGAAACCATCAGTACTCCTCAAACTCATTTGAAAGACCTACATCTGCATAAAATGCCCACAGCAACGCCTTCAGTTTGCCATCCTAATTCAGAATGGTAGCTTGTCACGTTTCTCATATGCAAGCTAAAGTAAACACTTGTCTTCTTGCTTTTAAACAGATTTAAATTAAATCTAAATCCAAAGTAATTGGCTGGTTTATTCTGATTTTACATCTGAACTGAATAATTCCTCAATCATGGATACGTTTATTCCGCTTTAAATGAATTCCGCTCGTTACCGTGTCCTGTCATGATGAGGGTACAGTACACCAACTCCCATCTCCTCCTCAGCTGACCAAAGTGAAGTAGTATGCTAGTGTCAAGCTGCTGCTTCAAAACTAGAATCAAAATTTAAGTGAACATGGTCCTTTGGTCTTCCACGTTGTAGCCGAAAAAAACAGAACTAGAGTTTGTGTTTCTTCCGGTAGACGTACATGAGTCGTGTAAGCCCCCTGTCCAATCAGAACCCTTCCCAACCTCCAGATCTAAAGACGAATAAATGTAAACGTAAAGCAGAAATTATTTAATTCTGAATAATTCCAAATTAAAAAACATCACGTAACCGTGGCCAGTGTCATGAGATAGAGATCTGTGTTTTCTGAATTAATGACAGAAGGTGACAGCAAATGCTAGGCTAACGTTATACACATGGTTAACCAGTGTGTGAAATAGCAGCTGTACATGGGATGGGGGTAGTGAGTTTTAATCGACCCGTTACCCTTAAAAACAGATCCACCATTCAGATAGGTGTCTCCACGTGCCCTTGGTGTTGATTAGTGGATCACTGGTCTGTGTGTTTATTCTACAATATGAGTAATGTTTAAAGCTTTTTTTTCCTTAATGAGATAAAGTACTTGTTTAATACTAATTTGCTATTTATTAAATTTTAAATACAATTTTATTTCAAATCTGTACAGTGTTTTGTTTTTGACAGTCGAAAGGGCTTAAAGTTATTATTTAAGGGTTTCCAGACTGATCCTAACTAAAGGTAACAGTAGCTACTTAAATCAAACACTTTTGATCCAATCAAACATCCGATCATACTAAAAATACGTCATGTAAACATGTCAGCTGAGCTGATCTGGCTAAATCAGAAAGAATTTTCAATCCGATTAGCAGCAAAAACAACCGTGTATAAACTTATTCCGATTATTTTGGGGTGTATGTTGTCTCTGCCCATGCTTGAACCTCGTGTGGGCTACACGGCGTAATGACTTTTAGGAAAGACTTGAAAAACAGAACGGGACTGTGGTGGATATTTGTCCATGTAAACGTAGCTAGTGATCCTGCTGGACGCTGCAGTTAGTAATATCAACTAACCGGTCGTCGCACACTAACTTAATTTTTTTCTAGGTCACCCCATTAAAAAATTTCTGGATATGCCACTGCATCTGTGTATCCTTTTTAAACTCAAATTTGTATGCTGAAACCGAAGTCTGCTAATGGCCAAGCTATGCAGTATTTGTGATAAGCCTGTCTACATAGAAGGAGAGGTGTGTTATTGCTTGTATTCACTTTCAGTCAAATCTGCCTCATCACTTCAGAAGTAATAAAGTAGAGTTCAATGTAACTTATTGAACTCTTTAAAAATAAATCTTTCTTGGATAATGGATGATGATCTGTGTTACCAGGTAGCTCAACTTATAAGGTTTCTATTGTGTTACTTTGAATCTAAACTGAGAAAATACACAGACAAGGTCTTGCATCTGCCTTGCACATTAGCCTTTTTGTTTTGTTTGACAAACCAAAGTGAGAGAGTGGGTCTGGAGAGAGTGTTATCCAACACTGATGTACAGTGACTATAAAAAATTTAGCTACATATTTTCCACATGTCCTTTTTGTTTGTGCAATAATTTGGTAAGGTTTTAGGGTAAGGATATGTAGATTTTAGCCCAGATGTAAAGGATTATAATTAAATAAACTGAGCCTAATGTAGACTAGGCACTGCAGCCATCAGACAGATGGAAGGAAACCTGGTTACACCTGCAAGCAATTCTAATGGGATGTGATACAACTATACACAATATGAAAGATTTTCTCACCAACATCAATCAATACATTTTTTAAAATAAAAACATGGAAAGGAATGATCTATCTTACAAAATATCTTATATAATGAGGCTGCAACGGAAAGCGATGCATTTCCTTGGCATCCAAAACAATAAATATTCATATTTCTTAACAAAGCAGACCAACTACATTACTATATGCATTGGAACAAGGTGTCACTGCAGTTAAGAGGTGTAATTTTGCAGCTGTTCCAATCCATTATTTATCATTTTTTCACCATCATTAATTTCTTGCTCTTTACTAGGAGCTAGTTTATCAATAAATAGCTCTCCCAGATGTCAGGATAAATCTGAATAAAGTCTGCCTCTGACCTTGCTATTGTGCAGGTAGAGAGGTCTTTCTTTTTTATTTTTTTTTTTACTTCTTGTAAATTCTTGGGCTTCAGGCTGCAACAGTTTCTACCTTATATTGGCTTTATTTCAGCCAATATAAAGTAGAATTCCCATCAGTAAGCTCATCAATACAAGCCCTCGTGTGCACACAAGCTCCCTGGTTTCCATGACAGTACATGACTGCTTCTGGATTTTCACTCTCCACTAGAATCACGGCCAGTCGGCCAGAGAGGATCAATAGAAGTATTGTTGCTCTCGGGATGGCTTGTCTTTCCAGGAAGTTGCTGCAGTAGGGGTCTGATCAATGACACTGACTGAGACCAAGTCATTCATTCAGCTACGTGCAGGGAGACTGGAATAGAGGGGGGAATTCTGCAGCAGACAGCAGGGAGAATTGTCCAGAGAGCTGATGCAAACCCTTTGTCCAGAAAAGATGCCGTGTTTTGTAAAATACATCGAAATCTTAAATCCATAATTTGAATATTTACTTGAAACTTTTAATGACCAATACTATCATAATGGAAAAAAAAGAAACCACTGAAAGCGGCCCTTCAGGATTGTGGCTACCCGAACTGGACCAAGGAACACCACCGACACAGAAAGGATGAGAAGAAAAAGAAAAGGGAAGGCGTTGCCATCGCCCTTTGTGGTTGGAACATCTGAGAAACTCAAGTGGATTTTTAACAAACAACAACAGCACATGTTTTCCAAACTCAGCCACACCATCAGACAGAAACTGGTTCATCCTAAGGCACCTACTTCCTGCTCTCAAAAAAAGCAACCTCGATTATGCAGTTTGATTATGTATGGGAGAAACCCCTGAAGAAACCAATCAACCACTAAACAGACCAATGGCTCAACACACGAGAGCAAACTCATCAGGCCAGGACTCAACTTTTTTCCTACATCTCAGTGATAAAAAGACACTTTTGAGGAACAAATCTTAAGTCTTGGACAGAGAAAACAAGTGGTTTGAGCGGGAAAGTGGCTTTGTCAAAGTGCTGAAACCTTCACTTAGCCGAAGAGGACAGACATTACCTCTCCCTCACCTACGATAACATCCTTTCAGCTATCCCAATGAGATCAACAAGACCTGTTCACACGTAGGCTTTGAGGCCAAAAGAACAAGAAAAAAGTTTGTGTTGGTTCAGACGTTTCAAACTCAATGAGATGTTTGGTCTGTGACCAGGCGGGAAGAACTGCAGGGGGGATGTCTGTGTTTTTATTTGCAATAAACAGCTAACCAGGTTATTTCATATTAATGAGAGACTTCGTCCATGGCAGCAGGGCAGGGTTGTGCAGGCCATGTTTGTCCATGTCCATGTTTGTAAATCCCATGTGTTGTATACATTTACATACTTTCTCATGAACTCGATCAGCTGTTCATTAAAACTATTTGTTCAACCGCTCATCAGGGGAAATGCGGAAGCCACAGCTTTCTGTTTCAGTCTTTTCTGCGTTAACGCAGATAAGATGCGGAAGCCACATCAAATATCCGAACAATCGCACAATACTTTTCAGAGCCCCACGATCAGAAACTTCTGCTCTGTTCTCTGTGTGTCGAGAACTGATCCCACTCACACCCGTGTGGCCTCAATTACAACAAAAAAGTCTCTGCTTCTAACCGCCTTTAGCCTCCAGTGAAACTACGGACAATGCTCCCTCTAATAAGGCTTCAGGTGAGTCACAACTCAATTATGGTCATAGGCTAAGGGAGCATTTACACAACGATTGTCCGCTAGACTTGGCAAGTTTAGGGACTCGGTTCAGTTGGGGGGTGCACGCTACACTTCTCAGACTAAACATGGAGAAGCAGCATTTAGCTGTTATGCTGCAAACAAATGGAACAAACTGCCAGTGGAGATTAAACTTTCCCCAAATGTAGACATTTTTAAATCCAGGTTAAAAACATTTCTTTTCTTATGCGCCTATGCATGAAATCTGCACGGTAACTTTTTTTTTAACTTATCTTGCTTTTAATCATTTTAATGTAATTTATTATTTTATTGTGATTATGTGTTGATGCCTTTTACTGTTCTAAATATCTGTAATGTCTTTGTTTTATGTAAAGCACTTTGAATTGACCTGTACATGAAATGTGCTATACAAATAAACTGCCTTGCCTTGCCCTTGCCTCAAACAAACTGGACCTTTTGAATAACGTGTTCCACTCTCCACCAGAAGTGGCGCTGCACAGAGAATTAATGAACGAGAAGACGAGTCACACAACGAAGAAAGCTAGTTTATCTATCACGTAACAGCTAAATATGGAGCGGTCTTGTGTTGATCAGATTTCTATCAGAACCCTTCCACGTCTGACTGCAAGCCAGTTGTCCCGTCCAGAGCCGCCTATCGTCCTGTACGTTTTGGTTGCTGTTGTGGGAGAGGGATAAAAGTTGGAAGATTGAAAAATTAGCAGAGTAATTACCAACAACTGAGGGTGTCAGGGTTGGGTATAAAAGGAAGCTCCACCAAAACCTATTGTTTTGTTCCAAGCAAAGTTTGCCAACTGAAAATGTTTCTGTCGGCATTTATCATTGTTCCACAGAATAATATGGGAAAAAAGATTCAGGAAGTCTTGGGAAATTTAAAGGTCAAAACAGAAACCACTGTTAGAGGTTCTTTAAAACTTGAGAAACTGTTGTCCATCCATGATGAATACAACCACAAGGCCGTAAGAGTACCTTGGAAATGTGTTTCCCCAGGTCTGTGGTTATTTCAGCAGGACAAAGCCAGGTCTAATTCTCTACAACTTCCACCAGAGTGGCTTCTTACACACAGTGTGTGATGGTGTCATGAATAACAACCACAAACTACTGAGCAACTGTGGTATTCAGGAGGAATAGACACTTATTCTTCAGAAATAATGCTGCAACAGTTACTATCATCAGTTCTCAAAAGTGTCATTAAAATGAGGAATAATGTGTCACAATTTGACATCAAATCCAGTATTTGTTTAGATTTTTTTCCGCTCAGTGAACCCACTAAAACTCTCATTTTGTACCTAAATAAAGACATCAGTTAAGATAAATAATTTTACTAGAAACCAAACTGAAGAGTAGACACCTACAACTCTCAGATAGTCATCAAAGAGCAGAGTAAACAGTACTGCTAATGAATGCACTTGTTCGTTTCTTTAGATTTACAGTCAGACACCCAGAGTTTAGCAGAAACAGGATGTGGTCTGTCGGAAAACAATGTTATTAGGAGTTTTTGTCTTTTTTTCCTTTTTCTGACTCACAGAGGAAATTTCCTGCTTTATGGTGTCATACATCTGTTTAAACACATGATGACAGTAAGATGCATGAAGCAGATGAAAGATGTGACTGACATCCGCTATGTCAGTCACAAGCTGATTTGTCACCTGGTTTGAAGCACATGCAACACCCACATAACATGTTGTATTTTACACCCTTTAAGTGTTCCTGAAAGTTGCTGACATCTTGTAAAGCTACATAAAGACTGATGTGAAGACCCGACAGCTGAAACAGACAAAGCTTATTTGTGTAGGAAAATAAATGTTAAACACAAATATTATTAGAATATATTTGGAAAATAATATAACTCAGTGTGGGCTGTGTTCCACATGTCTGCTAACGAAGGTGTACAGACAGACAAAGGCTTTCCCCCACCAACTCTTGAGGAGTGTTAACAGGTGGGGTGAGTTTCGGTTAAAACAACGATCGATCTGAAGGCTCGCTCCATTATTTCATGACAGTACAAGTCACATTTTTTTGTCTGGCTTTCAGAAAGTTTGTGAAATTATTTTAAAAGTGAAAAGAATGAACCAGATGAAGGTCACTTCATGTGCTGAAAATGAAATAACAATAAAATGAAGAAAATCAAAAGAAATTTAAAGGAACGAAATTGTAAAGAAAGAGAGAAAGAAAGGGAGAAAAAAAGAAAGAAAGAAAGAAAGAAAGGAGAATAACATACAGTTTAAAAATTAAATAAAAGGGTAAAGAAAATGTAATTTAATTAAATAAAATTACAATTAATTGAATGGAATTAAAAGAACAAACAAAAAATAAATACAATGAGAATAAAAGAAAACTAGGCAGACAGTAAAATTAAATAAAAATATTTAAAAGATCTAATAAAATAAAGAAAAAGACTAAAATTAACAAAATAAAATATAGAATGAATACAGAAAACAAGAACAAGAACAAATAAAACAAGGTCTGTATGTGTACGAGAATAAACAGGGAAAATATACAGAACATTACTGCCTACAATATCAGTATTACTCTTAGATGAACCTGAGTGACAGATCGGTACTCACGCTGACTTTGAACGCCTGGACCGTGTTGTCCAGCAGCAGTACGTTGCACACAACCTGTGTGTGCTGCCTGTCTCGCTCCAGCTCCGTCGCCCGGACATTGTAGGATCTGCCAGCAGGCAAGCGGAAGCGCGCGCTCATCACGCTCCTACCAGGGTCTGCAACAAGCAAAAGCACCGCAGAGAGGATAAAAATGATGAGTGAGACAAATAAGCAGTGAAAAAAAAATAGCTGTGTCGTTAAGTTGTGGCCTGATCTGTGAAATTTAGCAAAAGTTGTGCAGAATACATACATTCAGCTTGGAATGTGGGAATTGCTTGAGGTAATGATAAAATCTTTCAGAAGTATACTTAATCTATGTGTTGTATGAAATGTAATTTTGCTTTAAATAACACAGGGAAGAAAGCCAGGCAGCAATACAAGCCTGTACAGGTACAGTAAGGCAGCAACGAACAGTGCTTCACAACAAAAGAATGTCAATGAGCCAGCAAACAGACTCATACTTACAGGATTCACCCTCTGCACACATCTGCATTAAAACACAAGCTATGAAGAAGTGAGACAAAATACAAAAAAAACCCCAAATAGTCTGAAATGTTTGCAACCTTTTGTGTTTTCACATTTCCAGCAAAAACACAAAAAACATAGCAGGAAGCCGTATCAGCACAACTAACCACCCAAACAAACGTTATCTTCATCTGGACAGAAAGAGCTTCCTCAGCACTTCATCACTCCATCATCAATATTCCTGACTGGAAATGCTCATGATTGGCCTCCTGATGATGCACTACAAAGGGTTGTGTCTCTTCTGCTCAGCAGCGTAAATAAAGAACAGATTAATTCAAGGCTGCTTCATTAAGATGTACTCCCTCCCTCCGTGACAAGCTGGTCAGGCTCACATGATACGTTTATTCTATATTTACATTCAGGTCTGGCAATAAACAACATAAACAGCCTCTCTAACACCGTTAGAACTGTCTGTGATTGTCTGACGCGAACATGGTGGAAATTTCACAGTTTCTTTCAGTTTCTCTGTCGCTGTGGCATTTTTTTCCATTGCTGATATTTGGCTGAGATCATATGCCACTGACTCGGGTTGTGTGCTCTTCCTGTCCACCTCCTGCCTTTTTTACTTCTATGTTATCTACCATGACAGGAGATGATGACCCCAGAGGGGTCATGGCCCCGTCATCGAGGGCTGCTGTATTTGTAACGATGGCTCCGTGTGAGCATATTTGTTTTTTTATGTCAGCTGCTTGTCACAACACATCAACACAAACCCCCATGAACACTAGCAGATGGCATGTCCTTTGTGGATGTACACATACTTGAGGCCACCAGTAACAGTTTCTCACCACTAAACATTCAAGTTACACAGACATATTTTCTGTATATGTTGGATTACTCCATCTTAAAGATATTATTCTAAAAATATCAAAGCTGTTTCAAAAGCACGGGGTATAGAAACTGTCCTGAGAAAGCATCTCATATCACAGAACACAATTACATCATTGTGTTTCTGGTGAAAAGGTTGCATTAAATGTCTGCTGACCTACGAATGGCTGATCAAGCACACAGAAATATAAAAGAGGAACTTAGAGAAATACCCCCGTTGTAAAACTACCACAGTGTTACAGCAACAAGCGTCTACAGAGGCAGTGTGCTAGACTATCCCTTGGACTGGCCTACCAGGCTTGGAGGCTTGTCCTCATTATGAGGTTGCTGGGCAACTCCAGAGAGTCAAACTTAGCTAAGCAAAAAAGTCCCCTTGTCCTTACTTCATGTACAGCAGAAATCCTACTCTTTGTAGTGGAAAATATCTGCAATTACTCTTTCTTTTTTGCTCGTCTTTCCATTACAACAATGTGTGAGGGTGTACAGTGGTACAAAAGTACCCCCACTATCAAAGGAAATGCTAACTATCATGCATCAGCCTACACAGGAAAAGAGAAAAAGGCCTCTTACATCAGAGCTTGTGTCTCATGCATGATATTATCACTGCTTGTGATACTATTAGGTAATAAATAGATGGCAGGATGGATTAATCACCATCTCTCTGATTCATTACAGCAGGAAACAGTTCGCCACTTCTTGACAGTTTTGTGGGTATCAGTATGGATGTTATTTACAAGCCAACACACACACACACATGTTAGCAAAGACACACACATACACATGAAAGAAAACATGCAAATTTGCAGACACGTGAAAGCATGTACACTGATCGGGGGCACAGTCAGCTCGATAAAGAGCGTGAATGGTCTGAGACGATGAGCACACATCCATGCAGAAATGAAGCCATGCAGACAGAAGGAAGAACAGAGGTACTTCTATCGTTGTCTGACACGGAGGGAAAGCTGTGGTACTTTTGATGAGATTCTGTCCACATCCAGCAGTCAACTGCATTATCTGAAGAGTGTGTGGAGGCGGAGCAGGCATGATGGTTTTCTTCACTATTATCAAAATTAATGATGCAACACCAGAGAAGCTCACCAGTTGTGCTGAGATTATGCAAATTGGGAACATCAGTGCAGCTCATGTAACGGTCAACCTGAAGTACTCTTTAAAATTATGATGCATTGCATTAAAGGCAATGTATTGGTAGGAAATGTAATATATTTTACACTTTTTATGCATCTAGAGTTGCATGATTGCAACAGTTTTTCTTTAGCTTAGGATTGCACATACAGTTGATGCTGCTGCACACTAATTTATACAATATGTGCAAAGTTTATTTGCAGAAAGAATTTTCTTGTACAAGGAAGCCTCTCTCTTTACTATGCATTAGGGTTGTTATGATTACTTTAGGGATTACTTTAAGATTACTTTAGGGATTAGGGATTTCACAATTAATCATGGTATTAAATGTCATGATTAATTAATCATAAAGACTAAGGATAGACAGATTATCGGCCGGCCAATAATCGGCGCCAATATTGGGCATTTTGACGCATATCAGCATCGGCCCTTTTGTTTAATCTTACGGCCGATAAGAGATCAGTTTAAAACTGGGTTATTTTGGCTGTGATGCAGCTGCGCCTCTCTGTCTGCAGTCACTACTCTGTCTCCAGCATTGTCCCACCCAAAGCACCATCTGATTGGATACACTCACGGCACAGGTGACAGCCAATCAACAGCGAAAGCTGTGTGCAAGCACAGTACTCACACACAAGCAAGAGAGGAGAAAAAGGTTTGCCTAGTGGAGAAGCTCTGGTGAGCAGATGTGAGCAGTGTTGAAGGTAAGTTAAGCCAGCAAACACTCACCAAACTGTAATAAACACCCCAGTCGGCTACAACTCACAACTACTAGTAATATTACTGTGAGCCCAGTGACATTTTATAAACATAAGCGGCAGCTCTGCTTGCTCGCAGTCCCTCCACACGTGTCTGTTTATCACTCGAAACAAGGTTGCTGATAACTAGACATGGAAATAGTCAGTGACAATAAAAGTGTGTGTGTGTGTGTGTGTGTGTGAAAGCGAGAGTTGCAGGGAAGCATGTTGAGTGGATGGCTAGAGAATAGTTTGTTTGTGTAGCCACATGAGAAGCCACAGAAACTGGCAGCAAAGCAGCGTCTCTCAGAGAAAACTGCAATAATGGCTGTTTGACTACCAAGTTATTTTATTTTACATTTTTCTGTGTTGACTGAGAAAACTCAAGCGGCAGAAAAACACATTGTTAGATGAAGTATGTCCTGAAGCTGTTGTTAAATCTTGTAGAGAGGAGCAGGATCCTGCTGTTCAAGACTTAAGACATATTTAAGACAATGTAACTGCATCATGAAGCCTACATGAACTGCAGGGTGTTCAAGGGTTAATAGTCTCTCCTACTGCTATTGTATAATTTTTTTCAGCTACAGTAACATTAATCATTAGCAACGTAGCAGCCTAGTTTTGAATGACAGGGTCTCTTCTATCAGATGTGGAATCACATGGCAATTTATGAGACAAAAGAAGCCGTCTCACTGGAGAGGCTGCTGAGCAGCTCGGCTTTATGCACCACAATCTGGTGCTGCTCAGCTGGGTCCACGAATTAAGTCGAGACTTACATTTCTTTGCAAATTTTATTTAACTTTGATTTACTTTGTAAAATTTCAGGAAGTTATTATTATTATTTTTTTTTTTTTTTATTTAAATGTTCAATTTACTTTATAAGAGATGCTGCTGACCTGGGAACTACCTGCATTTTTTGTTTGTTTTTTAAATAAACATAAGCTTAAAGGCATTTAAACAAAGTTAATTGTCAAATTTTGAATTATTCAATCTTATGACGCCAATATTTTTATTTTTTTATTGCAAATGAATAAGGGAATGCAAAGGGTTAAATGCCTTTACGATTTACCAAAAGTAACACTGAAATGAAATGTTATCGTTTCATTTACAATTTTGTAATTTTGTACGACTCAGATAAAAAAACGTTCATTGAATGTTTTTTTTGGTGGTTAGCTTTTCAAAAGGTAGAAATAAATTAAAACTTAAAGTCCTATAAGGAGTGTTCATGTGATTTTACACAATAATAGTGTTGCCTAATTAGTTGACACATAATAATCGGGACAATTTTAAGATTGTAAATATTTCTGTGACAATAGTCGTGCCAGAAATAAATTGTAGACATCCCTGTTGGGAATATGACAAACTTTTATTTGAAAGAAATGAGCTAATTACGGCCAAGTAATCAGTCACTCCTGCAAGTTGCACTGCCAGTGCTACTGACAGTAGCTAATGAGGGACAATGTGATGGACAGGGTGAAGGGTATTTATTTAGACAGACTGAGCTAAAATGTGGCTACTTTCTACAAACTGGATATTTTTTGGAAACAGTCATTTACTGTCACAAAGTTCAGTTTTTGTGTATCATTTTGTTTTATTCCAACAGTTTTTGACTTTTTCTACCACATCTGAGTCATTTTGAACCATTTTCTATTGTAATCTATTATATCCCAAGTGTTCTGTAACGTTCTGCTCTGCTGTGTTGTTTTCAGTGTTGCTCTGCTGAGCTGGACAGGACAGCCACAGTCCCCAGAGAGAAGCCTCCGGAACTCCGGAAGAAAGCTACTATTATTGCTTCCTGCAGTCAGCAGAGCTTACAAACAGGCAGGAGAGCATCTGTGTATGTGTGTGTGAGCACTATATGAGGGCCCTTGACCCTGAAGCTTGCCTCACTGGTGGGCTCCTCTCAGCTTATTGCAAATGCAGACGATCCTGCAGCCTTCCTGTCTACGTCCTTCATATAAGCCCCATCTACAAACACTTTACAAATGCATGTGTTATCAATCATCAAAATCAGTTGCAGAGACTCGTATACGCAAAGTCATAAAAACACAACCGGTCATTGCCCACTAAACCACCATCCACCCTGCAGTTCCTTCGGTTGACAGAACAAAATTCTTCAAAGAAGAATTCACAATACAGACAGGTCCTCATAATTTAACTTCATTTGCCCAATACGTTTCCATTTATGCTCCAGTTTCTCCAAAGTAACTTAAAGACATGATACATGTGTTTCTGTTGTCCTTCTGCACTGGTGTTTTCTGTATTGCTTACAAATAATTGAAATAAAAGACCAGCTTTTAAACATCCCACGAGAATTGTGGATATACAGCATTTTCATCAAGGAAAACCAGGCCATGCACAAACAGGTGGCCAATTACAGAGGTTTCTCAGTGTGTGCAGAAGTTGTAAATAAGTTATTTTGCACACAATATTAAATAAGTAAATGGAAAGAAAAATACTTTAAATTAAAATAGAAGCAGAGAAATAATGCATGTATGTAGACATTTTGGAGGTCTGCGTGGGAACGGAAGAGAATTAAACCCGACTGGCCACAGTGTGAAATTTTAGCTGCTTCATTAAAATGAAAGAGGTATGTTTGCAGGGCCAAGACAAAGATCTGCGCACGAAAAATGAACACTTCCTGTTCACGTTCTCTCACTTGTTTAGCCACAGCAGACTCACCCCAGCTCTCACTACCTGCCCCTCTTCACAATCCACCCACTTCTTGGTGTTGCACAGTTGACTCCACTAATCCCCCTACGCTCCATCTCCCCCAACAGAACACCTCCAAGACCCAGATTCTGCTCAGTATATGAAGTTCAGTCACATGAGCAGACACTGAAAGCCTGTTTCATGTTGGTTACTTCTTAACAGAAGTAAAAATAATAATAATAATTTAGCAGAGAGAATATGGAAGATGCAGCCGGAGGAATCTGTGCAGCACATGACCTGGGACCTTCTTTAGGGTTAGCTATGTGTGCCTCTTCCTGTAAAATCATCTGGTGCTGTTATCTGGCTGGAGGAATCAGAGAAGACGACTATGTTAAACGATTCTGAATCGAAAGGTCAATTAATCTTGGAGAAGTGACTCATTCATCTTGCTATTTCTATCACATCATAATATTCTTTGTTAAATCATTCCTAGACGTCAGGAGTTGCTGCTAAAAACAAACTATTATCAAACTCTAATGTAATTTGCCTTTAGGGATTATCAAAGAATTTTAAATTTTTCTTCATTTATTTCCAAGCAAATGGTTCATTAGGACAAAAAAAAAACCTAAAAAAAAAAAAACTAACTTGGAACAGCTTGCAGTACTTTCAAATTTCGCTCAGTGTTTCTTGTTTCACCACTCTTTGTTTGAGGCTATTTACTTCAAGAGGGTGGTTTATTATGTATGGCATGTACTGCCTTGCAAGATCAGGATCATTCGGAACTAGCATGCTTTCATTTAGCATGAACTGCTAAATGAGATAACACACACACACACACACACACACACACACACAAGAAAAAAACTGTCAGGAAGGAGGAGTTGCTTCTAAAAAGAAAAAAAACTGATTGTGAGGGTGAGGAGAGCTGAATGCTCTTGTGGGCGTGGTGTTTAGTTCACCTGGCAGAGATAAAAAAAAAAGGAAAAATATTCCAGGTATCCATGTAATACACATAATTGAAATCAAATATATTCTGACCAATGTTCCAGATGCCACAAGACCCCCAGAGGCCCTCACTGTTACTGCTCAGTTAATTATATGGACATTTTTTCCAGTTTTTAAATTTTCATTATCTAGCTATAAAAAAAAAAAAAATCAATCTCTATATTTCTTGCATGGAAACATTTAAGTACCTTTTCCTACTATGGGAAATGATGAATAACTTGTTTCTTTTCATGTCAGTTATCTTTTTACCAATATTGAGTCTTAAGTTGATATTGTGGAAAAAGCAAAAGTTGCAGGAATAGCAGACCTAAACGTTTCTTCAGTGCACCACAGCAATCAATGACACTTTCAAGGCAACATGCCTGCTGTGTAAAAAGTCTATCCGAGCAGAGATGAGGAGGATAAATACCTCAGTATGAAGAAGAAGATAACCATTTCTGGCTCGTTCATTCCAAATGTATGAATCTGATTTATCCAACAAAATGAACACTATCTGAACCACTCAATTTCAGGTTTTTGTAAAACTCCTTTTGCCATTTTCCTCGGCTTTTCTTCACCGGCCCGCCTGATCTTTACTGTTGGTAAGGCCTGTGGGTCCAATATGCAAATAAC
The DNA here is from genome assembly GCF_017639745.1 of Melanotaenia boesemani. Classification (NCBI taxonomy): domain Eukaryota; kingdom Metazoa; phylum Chordata; class Actinopteri; order Atheriniformes; family Melanotaeniidae; genus Melanotaenia; species Melanotaenia boesemani. Next base: position 26,705,524 of record NC_055693.1, read on the forward strand.
AGCCATCAGTGCCAGAAAGCAGCCATTTACTAATGCACACAAACACACACAGAGCCATTCATAAAACTCAACACCTGTCACAGAGAAACCTGCAGAATCCAGGATGCAGATAATGAAGACACGCAGCAGCTCTTTTCAGACCCTCATGAGCCCTCCGAGATGTTTCACAAGTTCTTGCCTCCGACTGTCAGAGTATCTTTAATATGTCACCATGTTTAGTTCACATTCTCCACTCCTCACCACTTCTGCCCTTATTAGCTCCTATATGCTTCTACTCTCCTCTCCAATTTCATGTTTGACATGCTTTGCCAGCTACATCACCTCGTATAAGCATCCCCTTCTTCATCCCCTCCATCCTTCCCTCTTGACCTTGATAAAAGCAGACAAATGAACAAGCTGCATCTTCATCTGTATTATTTAAACACAGAATATTTTCATAGGCTAAGTGAAGCAATAAAAATAACAGAATAATAACTACTAGGACACAAATGCTTGAATGTGAATAAGCATTAATTTAACAAATACTGTATTTCATTAAGCAGTTCAAATAATTTGGACTGAAATAATATTTGTTTCACTGATTTAAAATCCACAATGTAGCTTTCATTAAACTGACACATGTTACACGCACCATAAATACAGTCCAACTCAAATTCATTATCGTACTAGTTTAAAAATTATAAACAGTTGACATAATTTTCTCCTATTTAAACACATCAAGGGACTTTACTTGGTTAGTTTACATTATGCACATAAAGCACAAATGTCACCGTGGTGGCTGACTAGCAGTGAAGGGAAAAAACTCAACATTTTGAGGTTTCCTGCTACAAGATGAACCAAGTAACACACCCATGGGCGCTGTGCACTTAACATAACTGTCACATTTACAATTATACAATTAAAATCATTCTAGAAACTATATATATATATATATATATATATATATATATATATATATATATATATATATATATATATATATATATATATATATATACACATATACATGTTTCATGAAAGCAAAAAGACACTCTCACGGGCCAAGCTTGTTTTTTTTTCAGGTGACATGATCATCCTCAGATATGTCCACCCCAGAGTTTTTCATGCCATTTAACTTTCCTTGGACAAGGGGGGGGGGGACTGAACCAAGCATTTAGATTGGATATACGAGCAGGGTGGGACAGTGTTCCCTCTTTTATACAACAAGAGGCCCTCCTCTCTACAGTAGGCCGCACACACACCTATAACAACACACACCCTGGTGTACACAAAGAAAAACAGAAAGCAGAGAAACAGAGATGCAGGTCTGATTAAAGCAGCACATTCCCGTGATTTTTCCTTTCCCGCTGACGCTGGCACCTTTAAATGTTAGCAGGGGTCATGTTCTGAAAACGCTGCAAATTTCCACCCGCATCCACCCCAACCCTGCACATTCCTGCCCCACCAGCAGGGAGGCCAGGTGCTCTGTACGAAGCACACACCCTCCTGCTGCTATGCAGTTGTGCTGCCAGGGCAGGTTAGCCCCGAGACACGTTTGGACCTACTGTAGACACAGAATTCAAAGTGAAACTTCACCTGGAGTAAGATGAAGTAAGATTTAATTAGTAATTTGAAAGACTTGAATGGATGATTTTCAAATTGTACATAGTGAGAAGATTTAGATCTTATACAGCCATCCAAATGACACCTGAATTTATTACTGCATCATTATTTAAGAGTGAAAACAGCCGTAAAAGAAATGGTTTGAATTTAAATAAATGTACTTGAAACAATTTCACGTTCAAATGTGTATTTTGATTTGGTTTTTTTTTTCAATATGTTACTCTGTTAATACTTATCCTTAGTGACACTGCCTCATAGATAGCAATAGTTATAAATACTCTTTGTGACAATTTCCCATAATTAAATGCATGAAAAACATGACATGTAAAGATTCCTTTAGTTCATAATTGCTTCTTTGCAGAACTGAGTTCACTAGTTTCTTGTTTATGAGGAAGAGCAACTGCAGCAAGTGTCTGGTAACGATGAGTCATTAGCAAAGAGCTATAGTTATTTAGCTTCTCAAAACCCAACAGAGATGCATAAAAACATGTAAAACATCTCTGGCTGTCAGGACAGCTCACACTAGATTCCCACGTAGGTTGATTAGCACCCAATCAGTGATTTATGCTATGCCTAATGACAGCCATCAATGCTTGCCAATAACTATTAGCTAGCATAGCATGTGTTAAGCAGTTAGATTTTATGGATATGAAGATTAATTTTGATTATTTAAAAAATGCAAATTACTTTTTTAAATATTTTAATTTGTAAACCTACTGCTGCCCAGTGGTCACTACAGTTCATATGGAAAGTTATAAAAATAAGCATTCTTAACCTACAGCACATTTGTTGCAGGTTAGATATGATGGCACGATGACGCAAGAGTGTAAAATTTAAAAAAAAAAAACATAAAGCAAAATTAGAAAAATGTCTTAACTTTAGGACCATTTGGAAACAAAAAAAGACAATACTCTACATGTTGCTTCTCATAAAAACAAATCAGTTTACCACAACAAATGATGATGCCAGATCAGGTCTGCATTAGCTTCCACAGAGAACAACCAGCGCAAGGTAACATGTTATGCTAGCATTTTAATTTGAATCCCTGTCATTAGTATTGTCATTTCTTCCTTCACTTCTGTTCACATGTATTAACATTTTCAGTCATTTTACATCAAAGTGCAACAAAATGACACAGACTTTATCAAAGTATTTTATCAGGCATAATCTGTGTCTGCTGGTTAAGGTGAAGTTTTAATAGCTGCTGCTTCAGTCATTATTTCTAACTAACTGTGCTGAGAGAAACATAAAAAGTGCAGTTACAGGCTTTACTTGAATCTAGTTGCAGAGACAGGAAGGAGTATTCTAAAATATAAAAAAAAAAAAAACCTAATAATATGGACATCTATTCCTTTGAATTAGTCTTCACTGGAATTTATAATTGCAATAAATGCTACTGTTTGCAAGAAAAAATATTTCATTAAATAATCATAGTAGGCTTTTAAAAGAAAGTGGAGTTATTTGTTGTTACCCAAATCATTGCAAATTAAACTATTGCATGCGCATGTCCAATTTGAATTTACACAAGCTTGCAAGATGATCAAATTTATGAGGTGATGACAAAGGCAAAGTAAAGGCATCTAGTCTGTTAGCCATTTTGTTTGAACATTTGTCACTCTTGCTGTATGTAAACCATCCATGCAGCTGTGATCATTTTTTAAAGATTTCATGATTTATTGCTAATTATTTGTAAAAGCTAAATGTTAAAAACCAAGAATAAGGTGAAAAAAGATGTCCAAGTTATGAATAAATAAATAAGTCCCCAACAAAAATTAGACTGTAGGCTACAGGAGGAGTACAGGTAAAACCAGATCAACTACAATGCACCTGATGTTGCTTCCATTCATTCTGTTGGCACATGTGCACGGTCCACTGCAGGTAATTCTGACTTGACTACCAGATCAAACACGTTTAACCTTGAAACTTTGAAGCCACACATAGAGAAAAAACACAAAACCAACAGGAAGCTAAGCATTACCCCAAGAACCGAGCCCCTCCCCTCGTCTCTACAGCACGGCGATCGCTTCACTGAGAGGCTTAAAGGGTGTGTCTGGGTGTCTTCTTTCTGATAAATAATGAGGCAGCGTGGTGGTACAGTGATTAGGACACTGACATCACAGCTCCAACCTGCTGCTGTAGCTGGCAGGAACCTTTCTGTGTGGAGTCTGCATGGGTTTTCTCATATGTGCTCTGGCCTCCTCCAACAGAGGACTCGCAGCTCAAGTCATTTGATTTGTGGTTTCACAGATGCTGTCACCAGTTCAGATAACATGCATTTTAAATTGGCCGGTTATGAGGCTTTCCTTATCTTTCTTCCTGTACTTGTCCTGGAATAAACTGACAGTGGCTATTCACTGGGAGGAGTGGTAGCCTAGTGGTTACCTGGGTGGGCTTGGGTCTGGAGAACCCAGGTTTAAATCCCTGGCGTGCCAACAGAGGTGATCCACGGTGGGCCCTTGAGCAAGGCCCTTTAACCCCTCCCAACTTCTCCCCGAGCACCGAAACAAGGGATACCACTACTGTTCTCTAGTACACCTAGAGATGGGTTAAAAGCAAATCTGAATTAGTCATGGCCATCTAAAATGTCTACACTGAAACAGTGTACTTGAATGCATCATGAGGTTTCTACATCTTTTCCATTTTAAAATTATACTTTTCCATAATCAAATTAGCATATTTCAATCACAGCAGATATTTATTAAATTGTTTTGACACCCAATGATGAACATGGTTATGTTATCACCATGTTGTCTTAAGTAACCAAATGTCTCACATCTTAGAGATGATGTAAGATAACCAAAGCAACTGGTGTGGCTTTCACTTCTCCACAACATTAGTAAAATAAATAAATAAACATTCGAGTTAAGACTATTTATAAGAAAGAGTCGCGAATCGGTTTAGAAAAGTATGACATTATCATGGCATCTGTTCAACTTTGGTCATTCATGACTCAATCATAAGGCTTGTGACAAAGTCAAGCAACAGACCCACACAGTGGTGGTCCAAAACCAGGTCTGGAGGCCTGGAGCAGAATGCCCTTCAGATATTCGCTTCTGAAGTAAATAATTGGTTTTCACATGTTGGATTCAGATATTAAAGTTTTTTCAAGTATTACTAATGGAAAACATAAGTAATGGATAATCTAAATAATTATAACATCACTGGTGCTCTTACAGCCTCACACAGTCAGTCAGTGTCAACACCAAGTTGCATGCCTGCATCCATCTTTTATACACCATCTATGTTAAAAGCACTAACTTACACTGTCTCACTCATCTTTTAGAAACTGAAACAGGGAAACTATTTATTTTCCCCCCATACTCCTTCTCTATTGTTTAAACAATAAAACATTTAAAAAAATGTTTCCACACTTTTCAACACCACACAGGATTCCTGTTGAAAAGTTCCTTATTTTCAGTTTGCATGAGACATTTTTAAAGCTCTGTAATCATAACCAATCTATCAGATTTTTAGGTTTTACATAGTGATGACTTAGCCAAGTCTTTGAATTTTTACAGTTTTATTTAGCTAAATTACTGAGAAATTATACATTATACATGAGGTGATCACAGCTGTGGTCACGCTGCAGCTCATCTGCAGATGTGTGCAGAGAAAAGCGAGCGCTAATGCATTTCTGAGAGCCTTTTTGACAGTGAAATAGCCAGTTTGCCCATTGCAAAGCTAGATGTAATCCTAGATGCTGTATAAGAACAAAGATGCTAAACTACCAACAATTTATCTCCGACTGAGACTGACAAATGATAAATGATATCATCATGATATTTAACTTGTCTGAAAAAATAGTGTAAAAGTTTTAAAAAAAATTTAAAAATTGTATCCCCCCACCCCCAGTCCTAATAAACTGATGGAATCTGCAATGGTAAATCCAAAACAGAATAAATTATTTTAAACTTATGTCATGTTACTGCTTTTAATGAGTCAATGTAATGTAAAAAGTGTTCACAAAAACTGCTTCAAATAAAGCTATTATATCATCTGTTCTTCACAATCAGTCACAGAAAAACATGAACAGGGGGGTAACTGTGTGACAAAGTTATGACAAATGCATGAATAACTCTTCCTATTCTTAGAAGCTACAAATGTCAAGTACGCAATGAGCAAGAACTAAAATCAGAACTATTCCACATTTCGACTCATCTTTTCATCACGTCTTCTCGCTCTGCAGAGGTCTGAGATGGAGACTCGGGCAGGGGTTGACATTTAACATGAGAGAGGCAGCAGGTAGTCACTGCAACAGTTCTAGGAAGAGGCTTTTATGATCAGTCAAATCCCTTAGAAGAAACAAGTCATTTTCCTGGAAACTCTGCCCTCCTGCAGCAGAACAGAGATGTATTAAAATGGGACCATATTATCAACTCACAATAGTCTCCACAAGATCAGGCACACAAAAAAAAAGAGATAAAGAGTAGGGCTGCAAAGATTAGCCGACAACAAATTTACCCGTCGACTATTGTTGGAAAAAAAAAAAAAGAAAGAAAAGAAAACGACAGAGTCCGACATCGTCTTCTTTTTTTTTATCTCTGTTGAGAGCTGCACATTAAGTCCACCAGGGGAAAATATGGTGGCAGACTAGGGAGCAAAACGGCGGCAGAGAATGTCAAAAGTGTGAGATAACTTCACGTTAAACTTATAAAATAAATTAAATACATGTGAGATTTGTAAAGCGGACCTTGTGTACCACGGAAGTACGTCTGCAATGCTCGAACACTTAAAGAGGAGGAACGTTGGACTTACATAACAACCTCATGCAAGATTTCAAAGCTGAAAGGGAAATAAGATCCATTTATAATAATCATGAGATACATAATCCGATTGGTCGACCAGTCGTTTTAATAGTCGGTGACTAATCGACCATCAGAATAGTCATTAGTTGCAGCCCTAATAAAGAGTGAGACAGGATTTACCTGATTGGTTTTTCATACGTAGCAATGAGATGTTATGGTGTCACTGAAAGAGCAAAGATTACATAATACAATCATACAACGAAAACTAAAAGAAAACAATTACAAAGATGGCACAAGCACCAGTCCAGGACAGTGACAGAGGTTTAATTCTCAGTTTTTACCTGTAAGGTTCTGACCTCTGATAAGAAATGTACAGCAGGTCATTTGAATGCAACGTGAGGTCACACATTTGCATTAAGACGGAAATGACTGATAAAAGTAAATAAACACCAACAGCATTTGACAAACAAGGGGGGAAAGCTCATACATTTAATTAATAATTTACTCACGGTATGAAAGACATTACCTCCACCCTAGTTGTCACATTTACTGAAACACTGTTCTGACCCCGGGGTGCTGCGGCTCAGGCGTAGCATTTTTTACAGATGTGTTTTTTTGTGGCTGTATGAAAAGATGACAACAGGCAAGGGATGTGGCTAACAGTGCACTTGAGATAGAAGGCCTAAAACATGTTTAAATCTAAAATTGATTAACCCAGTTACGGTATTAAGGCTGAACTTCACAGTTAAACCGCCAAAGCCTGGCTGCAGCACAAACCATTTATGAAGATTAGGTGATTCAAAAAGAGAGCTGATGATTAAACAGCTTGTTTAAATGCATTATACAGCACATATAACATGAAGCGTGCGTGTGTGGGTGTGTGTGTGTGTGTGTGGGAGAGGTGTTTGGGGATATCTCCCTGCCGCTGCTTGTGTGACGAGGTGAGGATGAAGAGATGGAGGTGGGCGGAACACATTGTGGTTGGTAAACAGGGCCAAAACAGGAAAGCGTGGGCCTACCTGACAGTCACCTCTGAGCTTATACAAGGTTGTCGCGATGTAAAAAATAAGGTAAGCAGTTGGTGAAATATACTGAGACAGCAATTTGTCACAGTAGGGGTGTTTTAACCTCATTTCTTCAAGTTTAAAAAGACAGGAATGATGTGCCTAATGGTCACAGTTTTTTTTCTTTTTTGTTTTATATATAATAAACTTCCCTGTTGTGCATTTATTACTGTTTAGTGCTATTCTTAAAACAATTAATACAAATCTACAAACAGGTTTTTTGTGCAAAAACCTTTGCCACTCCAACTTCTTTTGACTATAAGGATTCAGCTTCTCTGTCTGCGCTAATTAATATCCAACCAGATACTAAATTTTAGAATCGATTAGTATCTGAGAAATACTATTTTTTGACAACACTAGTATCTAGTCAGATATTAATTAGGGCTGAATATCACTAAGTTCCTGAATTGATTCAATTCACAAAACCTATTTCAATTCAATTTCAACTAAATTCGATTTGATATTCATTCATTTACAGCTAATTGTGTAACACCACCTATTTTTCTTGAATATTAAAGACATTCTCATTACTATTTTTTATAAAACACTGAGTGCATTTACTTGACAATCAAAATCAATTATCTGGGAGTAATCAGATTACTGTAATGATCTGATGCATCTACATGAATTTCTGAAATACCGTAACAATACAGTGTTTCCCCGATTCGCAGCCAGAAATGCTGTGATGAAGGAAAAAAATTTAAAAAGTAAAACTTTTACATTTCTTGGTGAAACCGTTTCTTTCAGTGGAGTCGCTCTAAATATTCTTCAAGTTCAGATTTTAGATAACGTGTTGATGTTAATAAAACCTACGAAGTAGGGCTGGGCGATATGGCCTAAAACTAAAATCTCCGTTTTTATATAACCAAATCCGATTTCTGATTATAATCTATTTATTTTTCTTTTCTTTTGCAAAATATAAATAAACTTATTAAAAACATTTATTTATTTATTTACTTCATATCTTACATAGAAATATGCGACACAACTGCACCTGTGATCTCTTTCCATCTGGATCCACTGCAGAAATAATTCCCCTGATGAAGGTTGTCTCTTAACTAGAGTTTGTGGGTTACATTGACTTCTGCATCTCGTAGAGAGCAGCATTTCTCACTGCAGTTATACGCACAGCTAAATCCCAGGTGAGTAAAGGGTCACTTTACTGAAAATCTGGCAGACAAACACCGTTCTGGTGTGGAGGGAGGGCTAAGTCTGCTGCTAACTATGGAAAAAAATCCAGATTTTCATAAAAATAAATCTCCAGAAATGGAAAATTTAATTTATCGATTTTATCGATTAATCGCCCAGCCCTACCACAAAGAATATTGGATCCATTTTAAGGCGTAATACGACTGAAAAATTCCTGCAATGACCTAGATTCAGCACCATCCTTAGCATCAGTATCGATTTTGAAATTTTTGTACTGTGACAACCTTAAGCAGTGTGGGATCATGTTGACAGAGAAAAATCCCATCCACATTTCTGTAAATAATTACACAAAATACCCTTTTTCCATACAATAAATGGTTGGCTCAGGTCTTGTGCACAGCACTAACCCATATGAACCTGATCCATTGAGAAACACTCGACATGTTTTCGGTTGATGACCGTAGCATTTCATCTGCAACCGCACTGTAATGCAAACGACCTCAGACCAGGTTTCACAAACATGTTGTTTGATTTAGCCTGTTCTGCATTAATCTGATTTTACAAAAGAGGATTAGTGCAACCCTGAACCCACCATGTCACCAATGCGTACACAAGCTTTTTGAAATGGTGTCTGCAACAGTCAGCATACAGTTATATCAGTGTTTGTGCTGGGAGAGTACATATTCTTAACCAGGAGCTACAAAAGACCCAACAAGCACTGGTAGCTTAGCCAGGGTTAATTGGTAGGCTGGGATCTACCTGAGCAGAGGAGCAAAAATATGCACAGATTTATGGTCCTTTAATTAATGTATTTTAGATTAAAGTGTCATAGAAATGTCACATATTTTTCTCTTGGTAACAGCTCCACGCTGCCAGAGAAGCTGATAGAGAGAGAGAGAAAGCAGGCAGAGTAGCCATGAGTCAGCCAGAGCCAGCCCCCTGCCTCATGCTGAAATCAGAGAAACCACAAGAATGTAACAGCTTCTGTTATTATCCCTCCCTGCTGCCTCGTAGCCTGATGGCCTGCCCCAGAAAAAAGCAGCGAGGCTGCCTGTTTCTCTCCCTCTCTTACATGCACACAAACACACACACTTGTTTTCATCTCTGACACACTGATTTCTCTCAGGGTATGGCTGTCCATTTTTGCTTGCTTTCTATCTGAGCACAAATACACCCCATTATATGTAAACACAGAGGACTTGACACAGCAAAAATCACAGACTTTAATTTCTTTTTCCTACTAAGATTTGCTGCAAACACGGACATTCTACAGCTCTCTCAAGTCTTTCACAGAGATTCTGAGTGTGTTGTTACCTACTTGCTGTAAAGGTTAGTGTGCAATAAATTCAGTATAGTGACAACTAGGGATGCCACGATAAATTAATCATGAATAACCCTCATATAGTCATTTTCCATTATAGATTATGTCTGAATTATATTAGCAACTTCTGCACAGAACAAACAAAGTTATACACATATCTGTGTGTTACTACTTGTGTTACTTTTTCACTCCATAGGAGCTGCTGAAGAGGCATGTTAGAGAGGCAGAGGAAGCGTTAAACAGATTAGGGACTCTTATTCAGATTTATTTAGTTCTAAAGCAAACAAATTAATTACCAATAAATTACCAAGATGCCATTGTGGCTGACAGCTCATCAGCCTGTAAGGCTGCCTTAAAAAGTTACAGACACAGATGGAAATACATCCAATAGGAAAACCACCCAGGCTTGTATGCTACAGTAAAGGTAAATGTTCGGTAACGGGGTTAAACGATGTTAAGGTTTACGCAACCCAAAACTTAAATTAAGTGTGATGGTGTCAATTTGCAATTTTCCTATTGTGTACGACTCGAGTTGTGCAGTTTGATGAGTTAAGCAGAGTTTGTTTAAAATTACATTATATAGATGCAAAAGACTTTAAAAATCTAACTTTTTAAATAAATACTTTCATTGTTAATGCACAAACATGACAGAGTTAGTGTAAGGACTTTTTTAATTGGTCAGTGTGAAATGGGTGGTAGAAGAACCTGTATTTAATCTCAGTTAAATGGTCTTGTCCTGTCGCGATGACGGTAAGGTCTACCTCCCTTTCTCCTCTGCAGCTGACCAAAGTAAAGTAGTACGATAGTGCTGCTTCAAAACTATAATCAAAACAAAGGGAATATGGTTCTTTTTATGTGGTCTTCCATGTTGTAGTGAAAAAGAAAAGAAGCAGGAAGAGGAGTTTGTTTTCTTCCGGTAGACGTAAATATGTCACGTTCGTCTCCTGTCCAATGAGAACCCTTCCCAACCCCTAGATCTTAAGTGGAATTGAATAAAGGCGATTAAACATGTTTTCCATGTAAACTTCAATTCTGAATTACTATTTCCATGTAAACATGAAGGACAATACTTTAATTCTGAATTATTTCATTCTGAATAATTTATTCCGAATTAAAAAACATCATGTAACCATGGCCACTGTTTCAGTTTATGTTTCAAACAGCAGCTATTCTGCTTTTCTGTTTCAAGAGTTTCCATCTGTACATACGTTCATCTATATTCTCAGATAAATCCACAGCTAATATGTAATATTTATTTGACGTTTACAGAGCACGTGATTTTACTGGAATGGGACGTCTTGGTTACTTAACGTTGTTGCTATATTATTTTGTCCTGTTGGTCTCAAAAGAAAAAAAACGTAAAGTCTTAAAGGAGCATTCATGGGATTTTACAGATTTATAATGTTGTGAAATCAATCAATGCATAATAATCATGATTATTTCTGTCAATAATAATACTGAGAAAATCTATAATCATGGCATCCCTAGTGACAAGTAAAAGTAACACATAATGTTCATTTTGACATGACAAATAATGAAAACAGCTTTAAAATAATGTCCTAATTTAACACAGAAACAAGAGCCTCTTGTGTCAGCAGAGTTGTATGTGTGATGCTCACTGCTACACACTGGAGGCCTTCAAGTGTCACAAAAGGCTGACTCAGCAGCTCATTGCAACATTTTTGGGGGGGATAATTGCCCTGTGGCCTTGTTTCTGCCTCTGACACAAACACAGTTGTAGCAAACTACAAACAGCCGACTGTCTGTGGCTCCGAGCTCTGAGCTAACGTAAGATCATTTATTGTGGGAAAGGGAAAAAAAATGTTTGATTAAAGGTAAACACCACTCTTCAGGCGGTGGGGTCAAGCTAATACAGTTCGGGGTGGGCCCAAATATCAGCAGTTTACGGATGTTGTCGACCCTTTTTCTAATCCCCACTGCATCGTCTCCCAATCACCATGGCGATATTTTCAGAGCCCATACCTACGTTTTGCACACTTTTGGTGGCCTAACAGTGAAAATGATGCAGAGGAAGAATTTGCAAATAGCTTTGCCTTGAACTAGCTGCTCATGTAGAAAATGATTTATGACCAATGAGATGGAAAAAACGTAAAACAGAGAGAAAGATGGGGATAAACATAAAAACAGATATGTAAGCTAAACTGGAAGCAGTACAAAATAAAAACAGTAGCCCGAGTGTCCTGTGAGCTTCATGTTTGAGTTGGATATGAAATCACTTTGCGCTTCCTCTGTAGATGCCCAAGAAAAACATGCAATGGAAAAAACTCAGCTTTACCAAGTAAATAGTTTATGTTCCAGAAATAACTCTGTCAGGTGCTACGATGGCAGGAAACTACAACTTTAGAGAAGGTAAACCAACAAAAACAAATGCATAACAGAATCCAAAACCTAACTACCTGCCTCGTGTAACATTAAATACAATCATAACAGGGACAGAACGGAGTAAAGAGCTATCCATTTCTGGCTCCGACCCTCCCGTCCTTAACCAACTGTGCCCTTTGCCCTTCTGAGGCATTCAAAACTCTTTAAGCAGCTGTTTGAAAAGCAGACCTGAAGAGCTGAAGCTCACACACACGCAGCTCAAATTCACCCAAGTGGCAGGTTATAATGGGCATGCGGCGAGGGGGTCGACATCCCCTTGCTGAGTACAACTCAACACACCAGGGGCATGTACATGTAAGTGAAGTGTATAAAGAACAGTGAAGTGTTTGTGTTGCTGTGTGTTCACATGCTGGAGGAGAATGGCATGGATGACACAGTGAAGGTAAGAACAAGCCAAAACCTGCGCTGAAGCTGAAGTATGAAGAGAAGAGCCAGCAACAGCTGTCCTCGCATACCTGAGGGTCGTAAAAAATGAGACTGCAGTGGAAGTTTTTTTTTTTTTATTTATAACTGAAGTATCAGTTTGAGTACATCTTAAGACTGATTAAAATAAATTTGTTCACATTCATTATGCCTTGCGTTGTCAGGGCTTAACAAGGTCTGACTAGCTTCATAAACCTTGTCTAAATTCAACAAGGAAATCCTCTGAAAAATCAAACTTTATTAATTTACTCACAACAGCCTCTGTTGTTCTTCAACACTATGAATTCCAGGCACGTTGTTCTATTAAAGTATTTCTCTCAAGACATTTTCTTACCATTTTGCTTAAGTTTCCCTATTTTCAAACATCAGTTTAAATATAGTTAACTATAATTTTAGCCTGGTTTATAATATTCTTCAAACGATTAGCCAAAAGACAAAGTGGATATGAGCAGGAGAAAAAAAATAAAATAAAATCGGTTAAACTGAAGGAATTTGAACAAGTAAACAAACTGAGCAGTACCATTTCTGGACCCCCATCAGTTGTAGGTTCATAGGAGAATGTCCATTGATTGGGTGACAGAAAAATGTCTGTTCTCGCAATAAAAGCAAATGCAAGAGATAAACACCCCACAGGAGTTTAGTTGATTCACTTTACCATTCACTCAACATTGAAAAGATAATAAGATAAAGATACCGGCAAACAACAGTAAAGTCTGGCTGGCTCTGGAACTACAAACATTCCTTACATTTGTTGCATTTGCACTAAAATAACACCACACTGGGCATTTGGGCTAAACTCCACTTAGTGAGGGTCCAACATGCTATGGAAAAGCTTACCTACAGGTTCCTCTTCTCAATGAATAACAGCAGTTTTAAGTGCTTTTGTCAATGGTCTCTTAATAACAGGGCTCAAGACTGCAACAATTTAATATTTTCTGTCCATTTGAGGGGATGCAACCAAATTTTACAACTAGATATGCTCCACTTTTTTCCCCCAAACAATACAGACTTTGAACACCAAAGAACTAGTGTATATGTGTGTGTGTGTGTGTGTGTGTGTGTGTGTGTGTGTGTGTGTGTGTGTGTGTATGTGTATGTGTGAGACCAATGTGTTCTGTCACGGCTCGGTTAGATCAAAGTTGCGTGGGCTGTCTTCTACCTGTCGGGTCAATAATAAGCATCCTACTGCTCGTCTGACTTGATAAATAGTACATAGACTACATTTACTGTATAGAGCACTTTAATAGCCTTGTTAGCCACTCAAAGCACATTTATTCTACAAGCCAAATTCACCCATTCAAACACGCACATTCACACAGTATTATTTAGTGTATTGCCTTACATGCTCTGCAGTGCCTCTTCATTACACACAAATTTACACACTGATGAACACTTGGAGGAAAAGTGGGGTTCAGTGTCTTGTCAAGGACACATCGACATGTAGACTGGGAGAGCAGAGTCTGAAGACCAGTTTGGTTGTAAGATAGTCACTCTTCCTCCTGAACTTGGCTGGCTCTTTGACCTGATGGTTGATTTTTTTACAAGCTTTATTTAGACATGTGCATGATAATGTAAAAGACTTATGCAGTTTATAATGAAGATTAAAGATATTGCAAGGAAACCAACAGCATGTCTTATTATGTACCACTTTCATTCGTTTGCCATTTTGATTTTATCTTTAATTCTGACAAAGGAAAGTCTTGCGGGGAGTGGGGGGGGGTGGCATTTACAGACCATAATAGTGTGAAATCATACTCAGGAAATGTGACACTGCTTTAGAAATTAATTTTGAAAAACGAACACTGGAGCCTCAACTTCCTGTCTAGTTCTACTGTGGCTCACTCAAGAGTGGCAGCAAAAAGGTGATGGAGCGGCGTAAAGCTTGCTACATACGCCACGTGAAGTGAGAACATTAGGGATCAATTCATAACATTTTTTTTTTATAGAAAAAGTTTTACTTAGCTTGTTGAGTGTTTTTTTGCCCAATAAAAACACAATTTCACTTACTTTTTTCCTATGAAATGACATAGAAGCTTTGGATTTTCTGCAAACTGCCCTGTAATCTATAATTTCTAGTGCATTAAATAAATATGCCTATTAATGTAGATTTAATAGCCAGGAAAAGGGTTTTCCCATTTCAGTCAGTCCCTATAGCCAAGTGGGTGAATTTCACACCTTGCAGCGTCCAGTGCTCCTTTTGTTCTCAAATCCTCAGATGAACTTCCCTCATTGTGTGCTCCTCTGATAAGGACTTGATAAGAGCTGTACTGTAGCCAACTTTCTTACTACTCCCAGTGAGGAAACAAAAAGGACGTCCTTTCATATGCCGGGCTGGCCTGATGATCCTGCATGATAGCCATTGTAAATATCTGGGCTGTTTTACAAACACACTTTGAAGAAAGCTTTAAGCTACATCATAGTGAAACTGCAGACAGATGTCAAAGACAGATTAATTAGCTTAGTTGGTGAGTAATTTTAGGATAACTTAACAATAAGTGTCTTTATAAGGTTTTAAGGACATCATGACTCCCTCAGTACATCTTGGCACAGCAGGGGTCGGATGACTCATCGTTCCTCCAAAATATATTCCCTAAATTTGGGTTTCGGTGATGGTGGTCAACGGCACTGTGAATAAAAAACCTGTTTTGTAGTACTTTCATTTTTTAACCATTCAGTGTCCCCCTTTCCATCCTGAAAGAGCTCTCCCATAAGGATAAAACATTACATTATAAGATAAAAAGGTAATCAAAAGAACTGATTAGAAATAAGCTGACCGAACGCAACCGATGCCAGCAAAATGTTATATGGATTACATCAATTTTTCTACTTGTTGACCATCTGAAACATTTTAAAATACAAGTTGTGTTGACCCACATTTTACAAGAACTCAGTCGTGTCTTAATCTATATGTTCAACATTTCACCCAAACACACTTTAACACACTGGAAGAGTCTGGGACCAATCTAGTGCTCCTCTAATCAATGAATTTGCCCTATGTGCATGGTCTGAGAGGCAAAAAAAAATAAATATTTGTAAAAACATTAAACATTATAAGGACAATTTAAAGAAACTAATTGGTTTTGGAAGAGAGACTACTGGTGGGGAAAAGGTTTGCAGTGTTTAAGGAGATGATCTTGCTGACATTCACACCACACAAATCTGTCTGTACAAAAGCAGTAGTGAAAGCTAATGAGTAACGGAAACCTTTTTATGGTTACAAGAACCCGCTCAAAGAAAAGCAACACGGCTTTGAATGCTACCGCTAGCCGAGCGGAACCAGGTTCAATAAACATGATATTTCAATGTTGTATTGTTCATAGGGCTGGGCGATATGAACCAAATCTTATATCTCAATATTTTTTACTTGAATCACGATATACGATGTATATCTCGATATTTATTTATTTTTTTGGTCAAGTAACCAAAGAGACGACAGTTTACTAATTTACAGCCTTCAGTGCTAAATATACTTTTATTAAGGTTCAGCAGCACATGTGCGTTAAAACAGCTGACTAAAACTAAAGTACCTTTACATTAAATTAAATGCTCCTAAAACAAAATAAATTAAAAAGTACTTTTCAATTACCATAATAAAAATACAGCTGTGCAAAATGCAAAAGAAAAGATGCTTTTAACTCAAAACAAACTATCTCAATATAAATGATATTCCCTCCTTCAATATTGAGTCTGATAAAGTCTCAATATATTTGAAAATCTCGATATATTGCCCAGCCCTGATTGTTCACACTAGCGTTTTCTTGTGTACAGGACTTGAAGTTGTAGTGTTTCACAAAACAGACTACAAGATTTTTTATGATTCAAGTAGCTCCTGGTGATTCAACCCATTTTGCTCAGACAATTGAAGTTTCTCTCTACAGTTTCTTGCAGTCTGGAATGATATGACCAGAGTGTTTTTACCAACATTTAACCAAATTATGTTTCATTTCCCAAGTAAACTGTTGTTTATTCACTGTACTCTCCACGTACATTTGTTATTTTTCCTTTCCAGGGTATCTTTGGGTCCCCTGACCCCATCTCCTGCACTCTGATTGGCTGTAGCTCCTTGCTGATGGTTGTGACTGATGTTCATAGTTTAAACCACTGATTTAACCTCAAATCTGGAACATTTGTCTTTAATATGGAAATTTGGTTTTAAATCTTGTAGTGTGATCTAAGCTTTCTTGAGCAGTGGTCTGCAACTGTTACCATATATCAGGTCTAAGTTAGCCCAAGTATGTAGTTTGGCAACTGTAAGAGATAATAAAAATAAATCAGCATTGCATTAAATTTAACTAATGGAATTATTTATATCGTATGCTATAGTTAAAGACTCAAGACAACTTTATTGATCTAAAAGGGCAATTAATTTGTATATTATCATGTTTTATGTTTTCAATGTGAATACTACCGTTTTTACAGAAGCCATAAGTTGAACTAGAATGCGCTAAAGCAACACAAAAACGGTATCTATGGCATGTTTGACATCCATCATAAAAACGTGTTCTTTAAAGTTGGTTAGAGAATTATAGATATGAGATCATAAAACCTTTTTTCTGTTAATCCTGCCACATGAATAGGAAATACAAAAAAATAATTTAATATAATTAGTGTGCATATATACGCACACATTTACATCTAGTTTTATTTAAATAATTAAGGTGACAACTAAGACTTATTTTCATCAAGAATGATTAAATTATCAATATAGGAGTCGAAGATCAAGCAAATATGTTGTGTTGCAATGTAAAAACAACCTAATTATTTCTCAAAAAAAAGAGCTGCCATTATTTTATTCTTGACAAATTAATGGAACCATTGTTGCAGATCAACAAGGTCTTTATCGGGAGTTTGTAAGACGTAAGTGGTTTGTATTTGGCTCCTGCATGGCTTGATAACACGCTGTTTCAGCTAATCAACCCACTGTGACTGGCTGCTAACTGAGAATAAAATGACCGTAATTTGCAGTTCATCTGATTTAACATGCATGATCCAGAAAAACTGAAGCTGGACAAAGAGATAAATAGGGAAAAAACTTAGGAAAGGATGGAGGAGATAACCCACTGAAAAAGATCAGAAGTACTTCAACTTCATCATTACACCCTTTTCACGTACATATGAAGATCATATCGTTTTAACACGGTCCAGTAAATAATAAACATTGTTCATTTATAACTCCGTTCATTTGTTCCCATTCTACAAGGTTATTTTTTCTTCTGGTGTTCACAGGCAGAGAATAACTGAAATCTGAGCTCATACAAACACGTTTGCAGTTTTCCCTTCTCTCTTTTCTTTTAAAAACAAATAAGGTAAAAAAAAAAAAAAAGATCAGCTCGTGTCTGTAAGTGTTGCTCTGTAACAAATGAAAACGAATGTGTCGCTTTCAACACTTGCTTCCCTTTTTGGAAGACTAAATCTGTCAAGGCAGTTTCGTCCTGGCATTCTGTAGCAGTGGTATCTTGCAGTTAATAAACACAGCTGTGTTTTGAGTTTGGAAGATGATTTTTGTTGGTAGAGTCGTGCCATATCCGCCCCAGCAACAGACCACTAACTAGCTGCCTTTCTAAGCTCTATCTGGCTAGATGTTTGTGTGAAAGGAAGGTTGTTTTACTGGATCATTTAGGCAGTGCCAGTGTAACAAAGAGGAAAAAAATTACAGGACCGTCATGGTTATGGTGCAGGAATAACACTCATGCAATCGGTGATGGTAACATATATTACATCTAAAAAAAAATACAGTAGCACAGTATTGCAAGAATCCTGCCACTGTTAATGCACATTTTCCAGTTCTGCCTATTGATATATTTGCAGTTCTTCCTTGCTGCAAACAGGACTGCAAGATTTTCCGAGGGTCAGGTGGAATGGACAGACAGCTGGCCATCTTGGTTTGGAGGGCTATCCACAACATCACAAGAAGGACCAGAAAGCATCTCCTATGAAGTCGCCTTCAATTTCTAAATCCAAGTCTTATTACTTTGGACATTGGGTTAAAATAAACCATTTGACAACAGCTGGCTAGTAGAAAATAAACTAGATACATGAAAGAGTTATGCAACGTCTGGCAATGGTCCCAAGCCTACTAATGTGAGATACACAAATACTTGCATCTTTCAAACCTGATAATGTATCTTGCCTGCAGCATCCAGCCAGTTTTCTTCTTACCAACACTGTCAGTTAACACTAACACTAAGCAGTCACTGCTGCAGAGTATCAAGCTGAGAGTGAGGGTGTGCCTCACCAACCTTAGACCAACACCAAATAGGCTGCAAGGCAAAGATAGAAAGAAAAAGAAAAGGATAAAACTGAGAAGATACACAAGAAGCAGCAAATAAAAAAAAAAAAAAAGACTGAAGGTTACACAGATATCACCTATAGATCACATCAATCTGATTTTGTGTGATTATGAGACAACATGGAAATTGCAGTGGACATTAATTCTGCTTTCTTGGCTTTATCCAATGATTTTGCTGAAGACCCGCTTCACATTGTTTGTATTAATGCTGCTCTGCTTCGAGCCCATCCCACAGCGTATAAACATCTCAGCCTTTAAAAACTCACAAGAACAAAGGTCGGCCTTTGACAACTCTTTTACGTGTCAGCCAGTTTATGATGTTTAAGCAGGAGGTTTTCGACTTTTAGCATCTCATCTACAGTTCCCTGTTGTCTAGGATAATGGCATGACGATGGAAAAGAAATATACTTGCAGCAGACCTTGTCAAAAATTTTACATAGAACTACTTTCTTTCTTTCTATTCTTCTACACATGGTTTCCAAAGGGCCTCGTTTCTGGCAACAAAGACGCTCCGCTTCAGTTTTGCATGCTGGCATCTTTGGTAACACCACCACCCAATGTCTACCCACACACCAACAGCAGCCTTTGGTCTTGGCTCACACTCTATGAGCTCATCTGCATAATATGATAAAAAAAAAAAGAAGTAGGCAAAAAACAGCTAGGTAAGACAGGTTTTCTTTTAGTCCAAAAGAACCAGTTTATAATACAAATTTAACTATTTTTATTTGGGTAAAAAGAAGCTAGTTGCTATATGGCCACAGCACAGGCATTTTTGTTAAGATTTAGTATTTTGCAAACACAAGTGCAATCCCAATCCAGAATAGAGCCGTTATATCAGAAGAAAGTAGAAATCTTAGAAATCTCTATCCTTAATACCTCAAAGCCTCCTCAGCTCATCTTGCATAACAGTCCAGAAGATGCGTGTGTGTATGTATATGTGTTAAGGTTACTTAACTGTCTCTTCATCATATCCATTGTTAAATCTGAGAAGGCATCCTGAGATCTAATTCTATCTGACTTCTAAGTTACTCCCAAAGGACTCCCCTTGTTAGTAGGTGCAGTTTATCCCAATTATCCTTGCCACACCTGTGCCTCCTCTTTTTGCTACCCTTTGTATTTCTCTCTTCTTCACTTCTCACCCTCACTTTTTACTATCTATTCCTCTTTATCTATCTCTGTTTTATTCTAACAATTCTGTAGTGCACTATGGGGATGGCAGGTTCAGGTGGGCCACTCAAGTAAACCAGGGCTGTTGCCACAGGCAATTTAATCTTCACCAGCTGAGCCCATCCACCCCTGCAACGCAGGACTTGAGCAGAGCAAAAGGAGCACATCTGAAGTTCAACCCAGAATCCTCAGCACACAATTTATGAATTTATAATGTGTGTAAAAATAAAAATGTTAAAGGGTCCATTTTTATTTCATGAAACATACTTTGCTCATCCTTATTTAGTTGCGTTTAAGTCCTGACATCACCACAGCACTGCTCTCATATTTTTACTCAAACCCCATCTCAAAGTTTCATCTTTGCTTTCAGAGTGCTTTCATTTACAATAAAATTATCCAATTTCAGTGCAGCAGTTGCATATTTTTACTTCCAGTGACAAAACTAAGGGCTTTTCATGTAACAAGTACTTTTGAACTGCAAAGTAATCCTCATCTTAGCAAATGATACGGTGGAAATTAACAGCATGGAATGATGTCCTCAATAAGAACATGCAGCATGGCAGACCTAATTCCCATCAGTCTCACACTGGCATTCCCTCATGAATTCAGGTCAGACCAGCAAAAAACAGTAGGTCAAACACAATCTCTTGAGTTCCATCTGGTAAGTTTTGTTATTAAATTGTGTAGAAAAAGCCTTGCAGGAATAATTCACGGTGTCAGATGAGTCAGAAGGTAAAATGGAACAAGATGCACACAATTCTGATGTCACCACCAGGAATCCCTGGGGATTCCCAGCCACATTTTGGTATTGCAGAGCACTGATTCCAGCTGCTGCATTTCATTGACAGTTTATTGGTTTGCATGAACAGGATGAGATATCCTGTTCAAGACTAATTGCGACATGAGTTTATAGTCATGTAGCAGTGTAAGATGGCGAAAAGGACGAGAAAGAGAAAAAAAAGAGGGGGTGGGGGTGCATAGAGGCTAGACAAACAGGACGTAGCAGGGTCCATATGATCTCAGCAGCGGCAGCAGACTGGCAAGCAGCAGGCAGCAGAGGAACCAACTGCGACCCGAAAGATGTGGCACGGATGTTGGGAGATTACGTCATCGAAAAAAAAGAGGACGCCTCATCACAGCAAACCCTCACATCCAGAACGAAACACCAAATAATGAACTTCTCCACCAACACATCGTTTGGATATTTCCTTCGCAAGATATTTATTCCCATTCAATGCACGGACAACTAAAAGCAGGGTCTCCATAAGCAGCTTATTCATACAGGCCCTCTCTAGTGTGAGATTTCCAGAATTTGGCAAGAATATGAGAGCAGTGCAAACAGGCTCCAATTATTTACTTTTCAATGATCCAACCGCACACCCGTCTGTTTTCACAACTTGAAATTCATTCAAATAAACACTCTGACCCAATAAAGCAACACGGACACCAAATTCATTATAATATCAATAATAATTCATATTAAAACGACGTAGGCATGCCATTTTTAAAGCCACATCCGTAACATTGGTAACGCCGCACTGGTTCCACTGAACGCTAACTGGAGTCCGTCATTAAACAGCTTATTGTATAGTGTCCAATGAATGAGCTGTCTACGACCTATTTAACTGGAATATATTTTAAGTCGAACCAGTGGAGTACGACAAAGTTCTTTCTCCTAAATGCATCTTTATATTCGAGCCAATGTTGTGCACATTAGATTAGCTCCCGTTTTGTGACGACGTAAATTAAAACGCGAGATATATTGAATGGGCTAAGAAACAGCTAGCTAACAAGCAGGCTACACAACCCCTGGCTATTGAGATTATAGATTTAAGAGTGAATATCAGTGCCCCTTTTATTGCTGTTGGGAGACTACATTCAAACAGACACAGGTGTAATTGCATAATAGGCTCTTTGGAACAGCGTTTCCTCGTGTAATTTGGCAATATTAGCCATATTAGCCGAGGAGTGAGCAACTTAGATAAAAGTGACAGCGCTATGCTAGCTAGCTAACGTCAACTGGCTGTGGTGGGGTGGGAAAAAAACTGATGGCCTGTGAATGAGTGTTTTTCTTACCGTCATAAACTGCTCCAGGGGCGTCCAGCTTTTAAGGAATATATTTGTTGCTGTGTGAGAAAATGTTTTGTGTAGGGGCGATATAGCCCGAACATCCAAGATCAGTTCGCCCACTGCCGATGAAACCCGAGCATCATCATTATCACCGTCTACATCAGTACTCGGCACTCGGCGCTGCTTCACACACATCCATCCAGGAGAGAGGGGCCTCCTCCGGGCTCAACCATGCGACTGGCTCGGCGACGACGGATAATCCACAAGACAGGAGCCCCCGCAGTAACCATTGGCTAGACACGGCGCCTAGCAGTCATTTCAGGTCGAGAGAATGAGAAATATAATCCCACGCATGCGTAAAAAACAAGCAATGTGTGGTCGATAAAGAGGCTAGACATGAAAAGTGTCAATTCACAGAACAGGCAGATTCTTTCGGGACTGACTTTCCCAACATGGATCTGCCCGTTGTTGCCAACGTTCCCTGATCCCTCTGCAGCTGCTTTGCCTGCCTGCCTGCTTGCCTTGCAGCACAGTAGCGATCTGTACACCTACGTAATGGCGCAAACGTAACGTATAGGGGCGGGGCCATGCAGCGGGAGACGCGCTCTTTCCGAGCAGGTAGACCTGAAAAATATTCCCAGCTTTAAATGCATTTTTTTTTTTTGGACCGATTTTTAATAAAAAATAATAATAATAAAAAAAACGACCAAAGGAAATATTAAGCTGTTATATTTTAAAAGAATATTACTAGTTTACTAAATATCGATGGGATATATAAGGTGTAATGCAGATATACCCCTATTTCTTGTTTTTCTTTTTATTCATAAAATAGAAAACATTCAAATACAAATAAGTCTTGAATTTACTTTTATATAGCTTTCTGTATTTGGCAAAAAATTTATACAAATCCTCCACTTTCAAAGTGGATGTAATCATTTAAAAAATATTATTATTTCCTAATACGATTTCATATAATTTCAAGCCCAAACGTATCCATTCAAGCTTAATGAATATGCTGCCTGGTCATTCATGAATAGTGTTCAAAGAAAGACTGTGAGACTGTAGTTGCACTGACCTCAAGTGGATCAAAAAGGAACAAGCTGCAACATCACAATGGCCCATTGTGCAGATAGTTCTGCAGGGCATACAATGAGGTAAATTGATGAAGTGGAGTGTTGAAAACAACATAATAACCCCAGTGTTGTTGGTATGCACATTGTAAAAGCCACTTTGTAGTTGGAAAAATTATAGAGTTGAGCTATAGTTTCGAAGTTCTTTGAATGGAGAACTCTTATCTCCTCATTTCTCTACAACATTTTTTCTCCCCTGTATGACCCAATAGATTTTTAGTTAGAAAAAAATGTGGAAGCAGTCCAGTTAGAGAGCAGTGTGTCAAAGCCAACTATCTGCAGCAAAACCATGACACTGGAACAAATCCCACATTTTGCTCAAGGGCACTAATGCAGAGGGGATATATGCATGCTACTGGGGACTGATACACCCAGGCTTCAAATTACAAAAACAGACTGTAAAGATGTAGGTCCTCTCAGCTTCACGCTTCTTATATTTTGTTTATTTGTCTATTCATTTATATATCCATTAGAAAACATGCTTTGTAACTCTGATCTCATTGACCTAAGAGTGAAAAATTGCCATCTGAATTTCCGCTTCATTGGTCTGTACTCCAGCGGAGCAATAAAAAACGTCTATCTGCAACATAATTAATTACTTTCTTCTATATTTAGCTCAGCCCACAGGGTCCAAGATTGGAAATGTAATTAAAACACACTATCTGAACCTCCTTAATATGCAGACTGATGACCTTGGGGGAATATAAGTGCTACACGATGAGTTCTGAATCACTATAAGCTGCAAATTCAGATTTTTATCACCAAGTAGTTTATTTGGATCATGATGGCTCCTAGTGTCACTCTTTGTGCAAGGAATTCAACTATATTCCTATTTATTGTTTGAGTAAAATTTGATGTTTTTCCATGCATGGACTTTGAACAAACATTAGATGAAGACGAGAGTATTACCATTATTAACCTCCAACATGTTTGCTCTACGTTCATAGAATGTCTCACAAGGGAAGATTCCAGGATTTGACCCACTTTTAAAGTTGAACATTAAATGTAAGATAAGCATTCAGCTTCTGTAAACATTTTATGTTCAACTATTTTTATCTATCCATCATGATAGATAGATGTAAACACTTAAAAATAATAGGATAATCCAGAAATTGTGCTTACACAATTAGCATTAGAGAAGTACTTTTTTTTGGCAGAATGCAGCTCCAATAATTACTGTTTTTACAAAGGTTTGTGGATATTAGAATAAAATAGAATAGAATAGAAATACTTTATTAATCCCTTTGGAGAGTCCTCAGGGAAATTTGGGTACCAGCAGCAATACAACACCAACAGTAAAGCAGGATAAGCACAAGATATACTATAATATAATATTCTACAATAACTAGAAAAATCCTGAAATTAAATGCTGCTCTTTATATTTTTTTTAGCGTGGTGATAAAAACAAAAATAAAATAAGTGGAGTTTTTGTCATTGTTTTTCACTTCCTGGCTTTCTTTACTTAAATGTTTCATCACTCCTCAGGGACCTGACAGCACCATTCATGATTTCCCTTGGCAGAATAAGTACAAAAAAAAAAAAAAAAGTTTCCCATATTAGATAATACCATAGAGAATCTTACAGTCCCGTCAGCGCCCGCTGATGTTAAGTCAGGCTTATGATCGAAATAACACTTCTTGTTGTTTTCTTTCATTCTTTTTTTTTTTTTTTTTTCGTGAACACCACCTTATGTGATCTTGGGGGTTGCGGCTCAAAAAGGTTGAGATTCGCCGCAGTACAGTACACTCACCGGCCACTTTATCTACCACAGGGTTGAACCCCCTTCTGTCTTCAGAGCTGCCTAAATTCTCCAGACAATTCTCATGTGTTGTACTTCCGCATGCACAGACATGCCACCTTAGCTATGGCGAAGGGTCTACTTCCTGTGTTTGCCTGGATAAGGCTCATCAGCTAGACAGACAGACAGACAGACAGATAGATAGATAGACAGATAGATAGTAAAACTGCAGGAGTTAAGGCACTACAAGACAATGTTTAGGACATGTCAGCTCTCCTCTCTTGCTCCTCCATGAAGTGGCTGCATTATACAGCCTGATGGCACGAGGGACAAAAGAGTTTTCCAGTCAATCAGTGGAGCACCCTAGAGAGAGGAGTCTGGAATTTATGGAGCTCCTCTAGTGGGAGAAGGCCAGGTTTAGGGGGTGGCTCTAACTGAACAGAATCATCCTGAGCTTAAGTGTTTACACTGTGCAGCCAGCAGGGGGCGCCTTGCATCCAAGACCTATACTCTTCCGCCACTGTTACTTCATTAATACCAGTGATTTGCCACAGGTTACTGAAGTGTTTGCGTTTTCAGCTTATGGGCAATACACAACTGCTTCAGTGTAACTTCTATAAAACCAAGAAAAACTCACTTCAGGTCTGACTGTGTCTTACTCTTCCCGGTGAAGAGTGCAGTTTAACTGGACACTGAACTTTGGTTGCTTCTCAACATTACTGTTACCAACAGCTAAAAAATCAAGCTTGATAAAATTTATTTAAAACAAAGTAAAATTAAACAAAATAAAAATAAAATTAGTTCACTGCATCAATTATTATACCAAATGTGTGAAAATGCAGGAATAATTAGGAGTGACCTATTCTTTTCCTTGAATTATCATTAGTCTACTCAACATATACTTACATGGAATAAAACTATTAGTCCACCATGTCTGCTTGTTAGCCTCTTGTCTTTGCTAGATAAAGACAAGTCGGAAAAGACACTAAAGAAATGACAACCCAAGTCGGAAAAAGTTGATCTTTTTAATTTAAATTGATAAAAACTAAAGAGAAGCTCAAACACGAAACTGAGATTTAGCAGATTCAGGATGACATATTTCTTTGGAAACCTGTTACTTCCGTTGGAAGGAGTATTCAGTCTAAACAAAAATGCTCAGCCATTTTCTGCCCATTTAAAGACAAGCAGATAAGTTTTCCAGGCCATAAAACATTGGTTTTAATACCCAATACAAGCTTTTGTTTCAGGCTTTTTCCTCTTTTAGCAGAGCAAGGATGCCTTCCCTCCTGGATGTATACGGTGTGTGTTTCAGCTGAAGGATGTGAGCAGGAAACAGGTTCCCACTGGGTGCGTATATTTTCTCTCCTTTCTGCCCCATCAGTGCACGCAGCATCTTGTTTCTGGACAGGATCTTATCATAAAACTCGACCCCTCCTTTGGCATATTCCTTGGACAATCCAGCCGCACGCCGGTCCGAGCTGTAATCGATCCACTGGCTCACAGCGTCTGACGTGAGGAAGTATGAAATGGCTCCGATGGTCAGCGCCACAATGTTTGCAACACCGCGAAACAGTGCAGGCCCAGCATGCAGCCTGAACACCTGTTTCAGCACCACGCTATACAGCCAGACCCCACCCAGGCAGATCGGGGCGACAGCAGCACCCAAAACAGGTCCTCCAGATTGTAAGCGGGCCACTTCTCGTGCTAATGCAAACTTCTGTGCCTCTGAGGAAAACACCAGAGCGTCCTTCAGAGCAGAACCGGCTTTGCTGTCCCAGTCCACGGTTTTGCCGTTAATGAAAATGTTGCGGTTTGTAATGCCACTCGGGTCGCCGGAGGTGCTGTTGAAGTTTGCTGGGATGCCTATTTGGGCCCCAGCAGGAAGCCAAGGGATGCCAGCACCAACAGGGTGGAACCCAAAGGAGGCAAAGGCAGAGAAATTCTTGGATGAGCTGATGCCGTAATCCTTCAGGACCTATAACAACAAAAAATATTGAAAGTTGGTTTTGTTGCCACTTTAAAACTCTGCAGTCCAAACTTTGTGTTCTGTGAATGAAGTCTAAGTCTGCATACACACTACCTGATGAAACACCTTCTCCAGCTTTTCCGACAGCACCACTGGCTCTCCTTTGTACCAGGCCTGATAGAGCTGGCGGTAGGACAAGTCAGGGCAAACGTGGTAGAACATGTTGGCTGCAAAGACTCCACTGCAGCTTGTAATGAGCAGCGGAGTCCGGTACTTCTGAAGAAGTACAGAGTACTTGAGGAATCGAGATGCCATACTGTGTTTGTGGCCTTCTCCAATTTTGTGTCAGATAGCTTCAGTAGGTGACATCTGTGAGGGACAAAGATTCGTTCAGTCTGGCCTGCATTAAAGGCTTCAAAACTGAGCCAGGAATGTCAAACAGTGGGAATATCTTTAGACATTTCTTTTACCCTGTTCATTTTAATCAATTTACAATAACTGGTGTGCATTGATAGTCTCTCCCCTTTTTAAGGAGGAAAGCGGCAGCTGATTATGCCCATGGAAAACCAAAATCTGCCTAAAATCTGTTGAAATATAATATACATGACTAGCATATGTCAATGTCAATTTTATTTATATAGCACATTTACTACAACCCATGTAACCCAAGGTTCTGTACAATGCTACAAGAAACAATAAAAAAAATTAAAGAAAATAATACATTTTATAAACCTGATTAAACATAAACAAAGTTCAAATAAATTTTGAGCTCTATTGTGTTTAAAAGCCAGTGCAAAGAGGTGTGTGAACAGCTTTGATGTGAAGGGGAAGATACTGAAAAAGCTCTGGTATACCTGGATTTAAAGCCTGGATTTTTAAATCTCCAGAAAGACCTGAGTGGAAGACCTCAGAGGTCTAACTGGGGCACGTTGGTGCAGCAGCTCTGACAAATAAGATGGAGCCATATCATTTAGAGCTTTTAAAGCAAATAATCAAGTCTTTAAAAATGGGAAGCCAGAGAAGAGCAGCAAGCACAGGGGTGATGTTATTATGTCGTCAGTCAACATATGAGGAGCTGTGTTCTAGCGAGCTGGTACTTAAGAAATCATAAATGTCTTCTGAACAAAAGTAAGTGTTTCAAACAGCCTTTCTTTGTGCTTCCAACATTAAAGCAGGCAGCTTATTACTTTGAAAGAGCTCTCTTGTCATCTGTCTGTAGTGATGGAGGGTGTGGGTGCAAGTGTTGCATTTCTTAAGGCCAAGTAAACTCAGGTACTTGTTCTTTTGTGGAGTATTTTGAATTCTTGAAAATCAAACCTTAACAATATTATCAGCCAAAATTGGCCTATTATAGACATATCGAAATTAAAACATTCTTTCCAAATATATGCATAAAAAATAGGGTCAGTGTACTTTGAAATGGTGTCATTGCATTGTTCCATAGTCACAATTCCAGCTTTATAAATGTTCAGCTGTGCACCATTACATGTAGCTGTGATCGGACAAACAAGCTTCGTCATATGCTGAATATGAGGTTATTTCAGAACTTTTATCTTAATGAAACAAGCAATTAATTAACTCAAAGAATACTTATTAAAATAACAGTGGATCCATCCAACTGTTAGCTACTGCTATAGTGTGGTTAAATGTTGTATTTCTATACCTCATCAGCTACAGCGATGAAAGAAATCACATCGCTGTTTTATTGCCCCATAAATAAATATAATAAAAAGCATTGCAATTATAGTAATAGTCTTTAAATTACAATACTCTATCGGTCTTTAGTTGTGACAAATGGTAATTTATAAACTACATTGGGCCCCTGAAAGAAGTTTTGCCGCACATTATCTATCTAGCTATACTGCACTTAGCTAGCTAGCTGCTACAACATGGAAATAAATCAGTGTCTCTTCGTTACGAGAAAACGCAGCGTGCCAGAAACAATTACTCATAATTCCACCCAGGAGAGAAAACCGCAGAAAACACTCACATGTCTGGTACATCTTTACAAGGACAGCCGCATAGTGCTCGATAACGCAGAAAATCCGTAAAGTGAGTTGACTGTCGTCAGTCAGGTCGTTTTACGGCACTTTTACGACAAAGCGTAACAGGGCTTGTATTTAATTTAATTTAATTTAATTTAATTTAATTTAACCATAAAGAATTAAAAGAACCAGGACTTTCCTTGAACCATTTCAACACAGGTTCTGTGGTAAAAGAAAAAGTCATAAAATGAATAAATTCTGGTTATGAATGTAGAACCTACCCAGGACAAGAATGCAGCCGACCAGTAGGTCATTATTTTAATTTATCATGATGAATCCATGAATAAGATTGGGGGATACAGGAAAGCCGGACCAAGATTTTGAATTTAATGGGATGGACACTGAGTTGTGTCTGTTAGCTGGTAATAGCAAACATAATCATTTAGGGTATTCCAGTACTTTACATAATGCGACACTACATGAATAATGGATATTAAACCTTGGAAACCATTTTGTACAATGGGAATTTAAATAAAGTCCATATCTAATAAATATGTTAACACAGCATTTAATATTTTAAAGTGGAAACAACTTGCACATTCACATCCGTTAGCTTAATTAAACATGATGGGAATGAATCAATTTTTGTTTAGACAAAATAGAAAAAAAGACATTTAACTCTCAAGAATATGGATGTAATTAAAAGCACTTTGCTATTTCTTTTCTAAAATATCAAGTAGTGACACTTTAGTGAACAACAATATCTTACATCTCAAAAAGGTTTGGAAATTTATTTATTTATCTATTTAAACTTTTGTCTTAATAATAAATAAAAAGCATAAATCTGTAATTTCACCATTTATTAGTCACTATATTTAACATTTAATAGATAAAAGTTCAAAAGAAAATATTTTCTGTATGTTTCCGAAAATGTTTAATTTTTAAAATATAATAACTTAACTGGCCAACTTCATTATGTTTTTTATACAGCCATGTTATGTGTCGTTCACATATTTAAAGGCATCTATGTTTCGTTTCTTATCATGTAGCTACAACCTTTAATTTTATATTTTTAATGTGCATTTATTCCTTTTTTTCTTTCTCGTAATTTATTGAGAGATTACTGTTTTATTGTTTATATCTTGATTATTCTGGATTGATACATGAATGATTTATTAGTCTTAATGCAAGAACAGCCATTTAACAGTATTCAGCTTTGATTTTATAGTAATCTTTTCACTCATTTACAATAAAAAGTGGGCAGAAGTATCACATAATTCCCAAATGACGGATATATATATGTATGTATATATATATATATATATATATATATATATCACCAGCCATTTTATTAGGCAAACCTCTTCAATTGCTTAACACTATATCTAACTAGTCAATCACATAGCAAGGCCTCTGAGTATCTAGTCATGTAGATATGATCAAGTCAACTTGCTGAAGTTCAAACTGAGCATCAGAATGAGGAAGAAAGGGTATTTCAGTGACTTTGAACGTGACATGGTTGTTGATGACAGACAGGATGGTCTCAGAATGTCAGAAACTGCTGATCTACTGGGATTTTCTCACACAACCATTTCTATGGTTTACAGAGGATGGTCTGAAAAATAGAAAAAATTCAGTAAGCAGCAGTTTTCTGGACCAAAATGCCTTGTCAGAGGTCAGAGGAGAATAGGCAGACTGGCTGGAGATAATAAAGAGGCAAACTCACACAAACTCACCAAAACTGGACAATAGTAGATGGAAAAACTTTGGCTGGTTTAATGTGTCTCCATTCAGCTGCAACATTCAGATTGTAGGGTCGGAATTTGGTAGAAACATGAAGACCTGGATCCTTTCTGCTGTGTATCGACAGTTTAGGCTACTGGTGGTGTTATTGATCGAGCACAGGAGGAGAGTAATGCAAACTGTAGTAGAATCAGTTTCCCCATTGAATTTTTCGTTTCAGTAACTGAAACCAGTAAAAACAACAACAAAACTGGTCTGTTTCCTTCAAGAATGACGGGAAGAAGGTGTTTTAGCATCTATTCAAAACTTTGCTCAGTCATGCGTCTACATGTGTGCTGTTGATGCCTTGGAGTTGGTCTGAAGACAGCTGCACCTTTAAAAATAGTGACATGCCTAAATAAAGCAGCAACACTCTGTAATTCAACCAGCATATCGATCAAAATTAAATGGTATCACGTTGCTAGACAGACCTCTACAATTTAAATCACAATCAGGTCCATTTTACTTATCAGTTATGCTGATAAAAAGTATATAAAAAATTAAAAAGATTCATTAGTGTGGATTCTATAAGGACATGTATGAATATTGCTGTATGTATAAGAGAAGCAGAGGAAGCTGATCAGTAATTGTAAAGAGGAGATAAATAAAGAAGCTTCAGTGCAGCAGTTTATCTTTAGCACTGTCTGGCTGCACATGCTTGGTTGTCGTGTGGAGGAGGAAGTGAAAGTTGCGCACATACAGTATAAGTGAGAAAACTGCCGATATCACATGAGAACATGATGACCACAGAGTCCAGATCAAATCACAAGGAGCAACTGCATGGAGGGTCAAAATGTTTTGAGGTCCCAGACTTCCAACAACATGGAGTCTTAGAAAAAAAATGGTAAATGTGTTGTGCTGCTGCCTGTGCTAATGTGGCACACCCCTGTAATAGGATGGGTGTTGCTGCCAAGTAAAGCTCACCACCCTACTGAAGACTTGCTTAAATTAGTTTCAAAGATGGGCTTATTCTAACTGATCATAAACACCTTAACTCCAAAACTGATCAAAGTACTGAACTGCACTTTCAGAACACCTAAAATAATATAAATGGAAACATTTGTGATAATGACAGTAGCATTTTGTCCTCTTGACCTCCTACATACTCAGATCTCTGAGCTGTTTTTTTTTACTCACAAATAAGGTAGCTGTAAATACAAACGATGAGATCATGCCATCTTCAAATATTATCCTGCAGAGTCTGTAAAAGACAAGCAATTAGAAAGACTTGAAACCCGTATTTGTGCACACAAAATTAGTCTGCGCATGCCACAAAACCCGTATAGTGCACCATGAAATTGCTGCTAAAATGGTAGAATTTAATCAGCTCACAGTGTGCATGTGCACGTTGGGATGAAGTCATACAATCTGTTCCTTTTTGAAAGAAACAGCTCACTTCTGTCGCCATGGAAACAAGCAAGAGGCAATGATGTGAGTCTTTATATGTGTATAACATATGTGTTTGAAGGGAGACTGATAGAGAACCTCCTGTTCTATTCTATTCTATTCTATTCTATTCTATTCTATTCTATTCTAAAGTTTTTTGCATCAGGGTGTACACTGTGTGCAGAATTATTAGGCAAATGAGTATTTTGACCACATCATCCTCTTTATGCATGTTGTTCTACTCTAACCGGTACAGGCTTGAAAGCCTACTACCAATTAAGCATATCAGGTGATGTGCATCTCTGTAATGAGAAGGGGTGTGGTCTAATGAAATCAACACCCTAAATCAGGTGTGCATAATTATTAGGCAACTTCCATTCCTTTGGCAAAATGGGTCAGAAGAGAGATTTGATGGACTCTGAAAAGTCAAAAATAGTGAGATGTCTTGCAGAGGGATGCAGCACTCTTAAAATTGCCAAGCTTTTGAGGCGGATCATTGAACAATCAAGCGTTTCATTCAAAATAGTCAACAGGGTCGCAAGAAGTGTGTTGAAAAAACAAGGCGCAAAATAACTGCCCATGAACTGAGGAAAATCAAGCGTGAAGCTGCCAAGATGCCATTGGCCACCAGTTTTGCCATATTTCAGAGCTGCAACATCACTGGAGTGCCAAGAAGCACAAGGTGTGCGATACTCAGGGACATGGCCAAGGTAAGGAAGGCTGAAAAACAACAACCACTGAACAAGATACACAAGATAAAATGTCAAGCCTGGGCCAAGAAATATCATAAGACTGATTTTTCTAAGGTTTTATGGACTGATGAAATGAGAGTGAGTCTTGATGGGCCCGTGGCTGGATCAGTACAGGGCAGAGAGCTCCACTCCGACTCAGACGCCAGCAAGGTGGAGGTGGGGTACTGGTATGGGCTGTTATCATCAAAGATGAGCTTGTGGGACCTTTCGGGTTGAGGATGGAGTCAAGCTCAACTCCCAGTCCTACTGCCAGTTTCTGGAAGACACCTTCTTCAAGCAGTGGTACAGGAAGAAGTCAGCATCGTTCAAGAAAAACATGATTTTCATGCAGGACAATGCTCCATCACACGCATCCAAGTACTCCACTGCGTGGCTGGCCAGAAAAGGTCTAAAAGAAGAAAAAATAATGACATGGCCTCCTTGTTCACCTGATCTTAACCCCATAGAGAACCTGTGGTCCCTCATCAAATGTGAGATCTACAGGGAGGGAAAACAGTACACCTCTCTGAACAGTGTCTGGGAGGCTGTGGTTGCTGCTGCACGCAATGTTGATCGTGAACAGATCAAGACACT